>NW_010131875.1:4977-5192 GCF_000699245.1 Pterocles gutturalis | reverse complement strand
AGATCTGAGGTTTGCTGAAGAGCCGTCGGGATGAGCCTGTGCTCCAGCAGCAGGGCTGGCTGATGGCTGGGCTCTGCTGGGCTCCCTGCAGATCTGCCTGGGCGCCGAGGCCAGGGACGAGCTGCACGTGGTGGCCGTCGATTCCAAAAACACCTCTGGAGAGCACAGACCCGTGCCCATTGCGGCGCTGCGGAGCTCGGTGCTCCCCATGGTAA
>NW_010131875.1:4406-4888 GCF_000699245.1 Pterocles gutturalis | reverse complement strand
CATCACCTTCGTGCTCAAGTGTGGAGCGGGGCCGGTCTATCTGAGTGGGCAGCATGTCACCCGTGAGTGCTGGGGGGATGCTCCTGGGTCCCACGGTGGCTTTAGAGGCAGTTGGTGCAGAGGGATGGCTGGTCTCGGGGTGGGGGGGGATTAGTGCTTGTCTGCATTTGTGGGTGCAACACGCTGGTCCGAGCAAGCTCTGCTCTGCCTTTGCTGCTGAGGGGTGGGTGGGCTAGTGTCTGTGCCCCCAGTGTGGGGTGGGATCACCGGCTGTGTTTGCAGCTGGGGGGGGGGGGGGGGGTTGCCTCCCCTTGGGTCAGGGCCACCCCCTCCCACTGCAGCCCTGCATCTCCTCTCCCAGTGGAAGATGATGCCCAGGAGGAAGAGCTCTTGGAGGAAGATGTAAGTGATGAGGATGAAGCTCGAGCATCGTAGACCAGCTGCAGTTCAGAGGAGGCTTCGCGGCTCTGGGAGCGGAGCTG
>NW_010131875.1:3585-4040 GCF_000699245.1 Pterocles gutturalis | reverse complement strand
AGCGCTCCCCCCTGCACAGCTTGTGCCCCCCTGCACAGCCCTGGCACCGGTTATCCTGCAAGATCCCCTCCAACGTCCCTTTGTTCCGGCAGGAATTGCTCTGCCCGTCGCCTGTTTGCAGCAACAGGACAAAGTTGCGTTGCTGTGTTCATGGCAGCCCAGGAAACGCAGCCAAAAGCTGCCCAGAACAAGCAGTCTCTGAAATAATGTAATTAAAACGCCTAATTGAGATAATTGCCCAAATCCATTATATGCGTGATGCTAGCTGGTGGCCAGGTTGATTTTAAAGAGGAGCCCTGGATCTGTGGGCTGGGGAGGGAGCATGCGGGGGGTTTTTTTTTTTTTTTATTTCCCCCAATTATAATAGAAAAAAGGCAGAGAGCTGAGCTGATCGGCGCGCGGAGGGAAGATTGCTGTCATCACGCCGTAATGGCTCCCGGGCGGGCGGAGGCGGG
>NW_010131875.1:365-3435 GCF_000699245.1 Pterocles gutturalis | reverse complement strand
ACGTGCCCTGAGCCACTTCCTCACGCAGGGTTTGGGATGTGCCCTGGGATGGGGAGTGGGGAGCTGCCGCTGTGTCTGGTGCCAAGCTCCGGGGGTAAGGGGGGGGAGAAGAGGGGAAAAGCAAAATTAATCAGCAATTAACTCATCCGGCTTTATTCTTTTATCTATTAAAGTCCTTTGTGATTTCCAGAAACATTAGGAGCTGTTTGCTGGCTCAGCTGCCGCTTCCCTTTTCCTCCTGCCGGCAGCTGCCCCTCTGCGCCGGCTGGGCTGGGGCAGAGGCAGGATCACTGCGAACGCTTCGTTCAGAGGGGTGTTGATGAAGTTGGATTTGGGTAAGTCAGCCCCGCTGCTTTTCTCCTTCTCGTCGCCCCCCCCGTCCCTGAGCTGTAACTGCTGCTGAGCCCGGGGCTCGCTCCCTCCTGACACAGGGATGCTCCCAGCATCACCCCTTTTCTGAGCCCAATTTTCCATTCCCCTCCCCAGAAGCCCCCAGGACGAAGGGTCCTGCACTGCTCTGGAGGGGGACAGCTGCAGCAAAGCTGTGACGAGGAGCAGGATGCACCCCAAGGACACCTGAAACCCACAACCGCTGGATTTTGGGGTGCTGAGGCTGGTTGACACGGGGGCTCTCCCACCTGCCAGTGGGCAGGGGGCTCAGCCCAGCCATGGAGGGGGACGGGGACAATGCCACCGCCTACAAGCTCACCCTGCAGAACCGCTCCAATGCCAGCGCCCAGTTCACCGGGGTGCAGCTCATCCAGTCCTTCAAACCTCTCATCATCCCCTGCTACGCCCTGGTCGTCCTCGTCGGCATCTTCGGCAACTACCTGCTCCTCTACGTCATCTGCAAGACCAAGAAGATGCACAATGTCACCAACTTCTTCATCGGGAACCTGGCCTTCTCCGACATGCTGATGTGCGCCACGTGCGTGCCCTTCACCCTGGCCTACGCCTTCAACCCCCGGGGCTGGGTTTTTGGGAAGTTTTTGTGCTACTTCGTCTTCCTGATGCAGCCCATGACCGTCTATGTCTCGGTGTTCACGCTCACGGCCATCGCGGTTGACAGGTGAGCGCTGGTCGGGGGTCCGGGGCTGGTCCCCTCCAGCTGCTGCTCGCTCGGGTTATGCCGAACACTCAAAATTGGAAAAAGGAAAATCCCAGGGATCTTGGCAGTCTCTCTGCAGCTTTTTCTTTAGCAGCAGGACGTGGCTGCGGGCAGGGGGAGCGTGGTGGGGGTGCTCAGCCGGCCGCCGCGTTGCGCCGGGAAGCGATGCTGTGCAGTTCCACGCTCGCCCGTGTGAAGCTGTCTATCGAAATCCACCTGTGGGCAGGTCTGCGCTCCCGGCTGGCGCGGCTCTTGCACAAAGGCGTGTTGGGGTTTGCACCCTGTTCTTCACGCTGTGCTGGGTAATTCTGCCCCCAAACCAGTCTGTGTTCTGGCCCCGGGTGGGGAGCACTGGTGCCTCCCCGGGCAGAGCAGCACAGAGAGGGGTGGAAGATGCTCAGGGGAGGGGGAATTGCCAGAATTTCACACTCACCCAGTGCTGCCCACGGTCCTCACGGCAGGTTCAGAGGTGGGCTGTGGGGGGGATGCTCCATGCCCAGCCCCACCAGGCACCCTGCTTCCCAAATCCGCAGAAGTGACCTGGTGCTTCCACAGCAGGGCAAGGGGACACGGCCGTGCCGCCCCTCCTGCCTCCGTTAAGCATCCAGGAAGAGCTGTGGGGGTGTGTGGGGGTTTCCTGGGCTGCCAGGGGATGCTCCGGGGTTCAGGCTCTCCCATTTCTCTCCCCACAGGTACTACGCCACCGTGCACCCCCTGAAGAAGCGCATCTCGGTCACCAGCTGCATCTTGGTGGTGGGGGGCATCTGGCTGCTGTCCTGCGGGCTGGTGGCCCCCGCCATCGCCCACACCTACCACGTGGAGTTCCAGGAGGAGGGTTTCGCCATCTGCGAGGAGTTCTGGATGGAGAAGGAGACGCAGCGCCTGGCCTACGCCTACGGCACGCTGATCGTCACCTACATCCTGCCGCTCTCTGCCGTGTCCCTCTCCTACATCTGCATCTCGGTGAAGCTGCGGAACCGCGTGGTGCCCGGCCACCCCACGCAGAGCCAAGCTGAGTTCGACCGCCTGAGGAAGAGGAAGATCTTCCGCCTCATCGTGCTGGTGGTGGCAGCCTTCGGGGTCTGCTGGCTCCCCATCCATGTCTTCAACATCCTCCGCGACATCGACATCAACCTCATCGACAAGCACTACTTCCTCCTCATCCAGCTGCTCTGCCACTGGTTCGCCATGAGCTCCTCCTGCTGCAACCCCTTCCTCTACGCCTGGCTGCACGACCGCTTCCGCGGGGAGCTCCGCAAGATGTTCGCCTGCAAGAGGAGGATCATCCCCGCCAAGCACTGCGGGGCGGCCGGCGGCGTGCTCTGAGGTCCCACACCTGCTGCAGCCGTGCAATTCGTCCTGTGCACGGCAGAGCTTTCCCCTCTGGTGGGGGCTGAGGGTCCCCATCCCACCTATGGGACTGGAGGCAATGGGGGTCCTGCCTGCCCAGGGGTCTGCAGCCCTCGCTGCAGCATCCTTCCCCTGCCTCGGGGTGCTCAGCTCTGCTCCCGGTGTTTCCTGAGCTCCCTTTGCCTCCTGGACAGCAGCTGGCATTAAAAAAAAAAAAAAAAATCATTTGCTGCAGCTTTTCCCTGCAAAGTCACCCCAGCAAAACCTGTTGGGACCTCGCAGTGTCATTATTCTAAATTAATGAAGGAAAGGGGCTTGCGGGAGTGGAGGAAGGGGTGAAAAGTATTTTGTTGCTGGTGTGAGGGCTGTAAGTTGCTTTCTGTCTCATTAAATGGATCCTATAGCTCTCATTGTGTCAGGTGCTGAAGTGGCATTTCTGAGAGATTGTTTCCAAAAAAGCACCGGTGGTTCTGTGTCAGCCTTGGAGCGGGCAAGGGGCTGGAGCTGGGGCCGGGGCAGGGCAGCCTGCTCTCCTGGCCATGCTGCTGGCCCTGCACCCCCTCTGCATGGGTCCCTGTGAGCCCCCTGGACTCTACACCCCCCCCCCCCATG
>NW_010131875.1:0-276 GCF_000699245.1 Pterocles gutturalis | reverse complement strand
CGGCACGGCCCTACCGGTTCCCAAAACCCCCGCCTGTGCACACCTGTATGTACACAGCTGTACATGAATACACCTGTACATACACCCCTACACACCTATATGTACACCTGTACATGCACACATCTGTCTGTATATGCACACATCTGTACGTACTCCTGCACACACCTGTACATACACACCTGTATGTACACCACTGCACACAGCTGTACATGCACCCCTACACACCTGTGCATACACCTGTACACATCTGTATGTACACAGCTGTACATGAACACA
>NW_010131874.1:0-3662 GCF_000699245.1 Pterocles gutturalis | reverse complement strand
TTTATACTGTTCCTAAAGAAATAAGAAGAAAGAGGAATAAAATGTGGGGTTTATTTATTTATTTATTTTTAGTATTCAGGCAGGTGAGCTCTATGAAATCTTAAACATCCCCATTCAAATCTAACTGAATAGAAATTATGAAAATTCATCACTAGTCAGCATAATCACTATTAACAAAATAAATAAACTGAGAATCTACAAAGAATTTTTTAAGCTACACAATGGTTAAGACAGATGCATGTAAACATATTGTAGCATCTGAACAGTAAAGATCTTTCTTTGACTTAAAACCATCCAATTTGAAACAAAGCAAAGCCATGCTTACATACTGGATATGGAAAGTATTAAAACCAGCATTCTGACTGAAACGTGGAGAAGAACAGAAAAAATATCCAGGTCACACAATTTACCCATGAGTACTTTTCTTATTTTGATATTGATTTTAGCTGCTCATTTTCCTTAAGAGATGCATGCCAAAATCCTTTGCTTTCTTTGTAACCATTACTCTCACCAGTACAGTGATTGCTTTCAGCAGAGCTGTAAAGTTCCACTGTGCGATGAGAACGAAACTCAAGTTGAGCATTACGTGACAGTAAGTTGTGTACAGGATTACATCACGTACACATTAGGGCATGCATACGTGCACATGCACCACCAAGCAGATGAGTCTTCTCCAAGATAAAGTTCTAGAACAGTTCAGGGTACTTGTATAGTGAATCATCTCTAAAACTAAAGCATAATATTTGCTGTTCTTTAAAAAAAATAAACCAATGAACAACAGAAAAAACCACCCCAGAAACCAACCACCACAGTTCAAATATATACTACCGATATCATTTAACCAATTTACATCATTCAAAAATGTGTACCAACTCTAAAAACACATCAAAAAAAGCATTATATGAAAAGAAACATACATATAATTTTAAAACATTCTATTTAAAAGAGCTAGAACAATGTTGCATCTTGTTAAGGAGGCAATGCAGGTTACAAAATAATAAACAAAAATCAGTGATTTCTCACCTGTTTTGATCTTACATCGCTGGTCAAAGAGATAGATTCTTCAGAGGTATTTTTATTCCCTGCTTTCAGTAGGTCAGGGGAAGGAACTATGAGTTTTAAACAGGTTTCCTTTTTGGCTTGATGTACCAAAGACAAAGGTTTCACATTGGGAACCAATCCCGTAGACTGTATGACACTTGTGTGTTTGTTCACAGATTCCTCCTTTGCCTGAGAGCTTTGGAAAATAAACGGAAGCTGCTGTGACAAAACCTGAGGCTGCTTCTGCTGGGACTGGAATGATGAGTGAGTCTGGGAATCAGACACAAGAGGTATCTGCTGGTGTGTTCTTGTTTCTTGGGACTTTTCATGTGGTTTTTGTCCATCAGTTTTCGTATCTGCTATGCCACTATGCATTAGCACCTGCAAAATACATATTTGTGACTGTTCATATTAGATCAGTTAAAGATCCTTTAAAAAAAAAAAAGTACATCATCAGTCCCCATGACACTATTATACTATTCTTGGCAGAGGATGAATAATAATTTTAAAATCAATCTTCTCATCTATTTATTGTTCAGGGTTTTTTTCCCCCCCCTACATAGTTTCAGCATGTGAAGACAGTGCTTAGTAGAGAAGGAGTACTAAACCATGGTTGTTTTCAAATGTATTTTTAACTGTAAAGGCTGGATACCCAACATTCCAATTTTGTTCTTCTATTGGCTACCAGGAAAAGTAACCACCCTTGCAGGAAAAAAGCAACTGCCAAAGCAATATCCATAGAAAGTTATATTTGCAATACACTACCAGCACACAGCACTTAATTTCTTTACATTGCCCACTTTATAACAAAGATAACAGTCTACTAACTGCCAAACTCCTAGCCCATCAAAACCAAGAGAACACACAAGCACGCACACAAAGGAAGCAAAAAAACCCACAGAAAACCCTGAAGCAAAACCAAAAAGAGTATTCTTAGCATGCACTGATGTGTAGTTAAATAATTGCTCACTGGTACAAAAGTAAGCGGGTCAATTTTTCAGGAACAGCTTTCAGCGACCAGACTGTGGGCAGCACAGTGAGGTGTCATACCTTGTTCTTGTTTTTGTGATGTGCTTCATCTTCAGAATCAGATTCATCATCATCACTTTCTTCTGCACTCTGGTCCTCCTCCTCCTCTTCATCTTCCTCTAGATCATCAGAGTTGCTACTACTTATGCCTTCACTTGAGGTGTCTGAAGAGGAGCCCGAATCACTGTCGCTGTTACTAGAGCTTTCCACTGCTTTTTTTCTGGGTCTCTAGCAGGAAGATAAATGCTCTGTTAATGGTTCAGCTTTAATCTCTTATGTCATCTTATTATCATGCATAGTTTTTAAAACAAAACCCCAGTAAGACTCTGGATTAAAGTGACCTGCATTCCTTGAAGACAACTGACCGTCTTTGCAGAAGACTGAAGGAAAGAAGTGCTTCACAAGATGATGAAAATGAAAAACTGGTCACAAGGTTCCGCTAAAGTCTTTTTCTGACCACACGCACTGACGTAACGCTTGTCATCGCTACGTTTCAAAGCAATAGATCAAATTTAGGCCTCGAAAAGCAGACTGGAATTCAGTTCTAGCAAACCTCCATAGAACGTACTGCTTCCGAAAAAATTTAAAACCAAAAGCTTTATTGCAAACTAACACAGAAAGAACAAGACATAGTAGATGCATCAATATGTTTCAGTGACACATTAATTTATCTACATTACTTAACTTGTCATTTCACAGTATGCGCTGTTCAGCAATGTAAGGTTTTGAGGACGGAAAAGAATATGCTCATCAAATTGCTTCTGGGATTTGTCTCTGAAAAACTGACCAAAATTTGCTGAAATACTCTGACAGCTGCATTATATTTAAATTCTTGGAAAGAACAAATTTGCAGACTAGAATAGAAAAATTAAAAGAAGCAACACACAAAATCATAGAAAAAGAAGAAAGGTGTAAAAAATGTAGGAACTCCAAAACATTGACACTGCGAGACCACATTTGAAAGAGCAAGAGATGAGGAAAGTTAGCTTATGGGGAGCTAACTAAAACAAACGCCTATTTTACAAACGCATCTGAAGGATGTACATGTGGAGTCGATTTTATGGGGGTGGGTATGGGAGAGACAGGAAAGTACGTATTACTGCATTAAAGCATATTTACATCATTAAAGAGAGTTCACAGAATTAAGTTGGAAGGGAGAGAAACACATGAAACACCATTACAGATATCATGTAGCAGCAGCAAAGCACCACGTAGCATCTAAACAAGGCACAGGGAGTCACTGAGGGAACTGTAAGGTTAAAATGAGCCAAAAGGAAGATGGATGGACAGCGTGAGTAGGTGAGTGGAGAGCAAAAAAGTTGTAGCAATTCTAGATAACAATGCAGACAGGAGCATCAGAGAAACGGTGCCTGAAAAATATACGCTTTCTTAACAAAACTTTCCTGGAAGTTTTCTTTTCAAATCTATTTTTTAATGGTAGGTGTATTATAAAACAAGAGGCTAAGAAGAAAGAGCAATTCTATGGCAAAGATCTTTGTCTTATGACGAAGAAACACACTTAGTGGGAGAACATGACAAACTTACTCTTATAAGTGGGTGTACGGGTTTTGGCTGGGATAGAGTTTAATCTT
>NW_010131873.1:0-357 GCF_000699245.1 Pterocles gutturalis | reverse complement strand
AGCCAATGACATGGAAATTCACATTTTAAAAGCAATCGGAGTGTACACAAGTATATAAAAAAAAGGAGCTGGGAAGGATTGTTTATTTGCACAAAAATACCTGAATCAGTCTTTACCTACTGCTCACATTACGACAGCTACAATTGAAGTCAACTCTAAAAGGCAACTTTTCTCAAAACATTACAGAGTGACCTTTTCTATTTTGAATTTCTGGCATTATCCTTTTTTTTGAAGGTGAGGTGGGAAAGGGTTCCCCTAAGATACATAAGCTAAACCTTATTTTTTTGAAGTAATGTAGTATGTAGTTCTCAGCAAATGGAGTTAGTACATTAAATTAACCTTCAAGATGATTACTTG
>NW_010131872.1:6587-7206 GCF_000699245.1 Pterocles gutturalis | reverse complement strand
CCCCTGCTTCAGCCCTGCTGCCCCCACCTGCCTGGAGCTGGCTGTCCCCATGAGAAAGGGGCTTGGGGGACTAAACTGGAAAGGATCAGCCCCACACTGGAGGGATGGAGGCAGGATGGCGTGGGCAGGGTATGGGGGGCAGGACAGGCTGGTTCTCCAGCACCATCAGCATCAGCGGCGCTTGCACTATGGGCACACAGCAGCTGCAAAAACGGCCAAGAGCTGAAATCCTTCCTTCCCAAAAATTCACTGCGTGTTTGCCTCCTTGGAGGGATGTGCTGCGATAACCACCCAGGAGAGTGGGATGCCATCGGCCAGGGAACTGTCACCACCAGCCTTGTCCGCTCTGGCTGGGCGGTGAAAAGCATGCTGCTTAAACAGACATTTTTGGGGGGAGAGCTGATCCGGCAGAGGCAGCGGCTGGGCAGAGGCCAGTGTAACCAGATGGGGGATGCCAATAAGATCACTGGCTTAAAAAAAAAACAAAAAAACCCCCAAAACTGAGAAAAGCAGCATTGCTCATGAGGCTGTTTGGCATGATGCGCTCCTCAGCCCACCCGTGACGGAGGAGACACATTCTGTGCGGGGCACCCAGTGCTGCAGTGGGGAGGGCTCCCCG
>NW_010131872.1:5625-6451 GCF_000699245.1 Pterocles gutturalis | reverse complement strand
AGCACCACCCAGCCCCCACTGAACAAAAGGGAAAGGCAACAAAACGAAACCCACGGCACAAACGGAAAAGGGATGGACAGGCACTGGCCCGAGGCTGCCACGAGGGGATTGAGCTGCCCCACGTCCCTGCGGCGTCGCCCCCGACGTGAGGAGCAAGTCCCCGCGCTACAGCTCCGACTGCGAGCGGGAGATGCGCGGGCCCTTGCGGATCTCCTTCCGCTTCTCCTCCTTCTTCCTCCGCTTCTCCTCCTCCCGCAGCGCCTTCTGGAAGGTGTCAGCACTGGGGAAAAACTGGGGCGGCAGTGAGGGTCAGCATGAGCGAGCTCCTGCCGCCTCCTGGATGCACAACCCACCCCCAAGCCCCCAAAGCCATCCTGCAAGCCCCGCAGTGCCAGGGAGCTTGAGGTCGGATGCAGCAAGAGGCAAATCAGGTCTGGACGCTCCCATGGGGCAGGGGGCCATAGGAATGGGTAGATGGCACTGGGCACCCAAAGCCAACCGCAGCCCAGCTGGGGAACTGGCATGGCCATCTTACCTCGGAGTGGTCTGTTTTAAAGGGATTGCGGTAATCAGGAGACTTCTCGCTGATTCCCAGTTCCTGAGCCATCTGCAGAGCAAAGTGGAGACCACTTAGGGGAGCAGTGCCTCCCACTCCACACCCCCCTGTGACCATGGTCCCCTCCTCCCCGCCAGCCCCCTCCATGCCTTCCCCTATCCCTCAGCCCCAGGACAACCCTCAGACAAGGGGTATGCTCCCCATGCCTTCCTTCTACCCAAAAAACCTCACCCCCCCAGCCCTAGCGGCAGCAGAGAGAGGACGCAGGCG
>NW_010131872.1:2166-5257 GCF_000699245.1 Pterocles gutturalis | reverse complement strand
CACGGGGATTTCGTACCTACCCCGGCGCTGGCCCCAGGAAGAATGTCAGAGATGCATCTGAGCACTGGAAAAAGGAGGGGGTAAGGACCGGAGAGGACCTACCATCCTTTATCTTCTCGTCCTGAGGGAAAGGCCCATCGGGAGGTACATCGGCAGCAATGAGCACAGCCCGGGAATCCTCCAGTACCTGCCAGAGCCCTGGGTTACTGCCTCGTCCTGCTGGCCCTTCCCTGCATGCTGGGGGTGCTGCCCCAGCCGCCCCATTTGAAGCCCCACAGCATCCTCCCTTCAGGCCCTAAAGGCCCCCTGCCCACCCAGCTCTTCTCTTTGACCCCACAGAGGCCCCCAGCCCTACCTGCTTCTGCCCACCCTCCCCGGCCCCACGGCACACTGAGCCTGCAACATGGCTCACTTTGAAGAGTCCCTTGAGCATGATGTCGATGATTTTGTACTGCTGGTTGACGTCATTGAGCTCGATCAGGTTCTTCAGCGCATTCATCTGGTCCTTGCGCTTCACCTCAAACAGCTTCTTATCTGCACGGCCGTCAAGGGCGCCGACAGCACGTTCCCACCACACTCTTGCTCTCCCCCTCCACTGGGTACCAGGCACCATCCCAGCCCCCCCAGTTCTCCCTAGGGTGCCTGAGGGCGGGGGGCAGCGCCTGAGCCAGGATGAAACACGGGTTTCCAGCAAGCCCCTTTGCCCAGACACCCCAGTGAGGTGTTTAACAACGCTGGGCGCTCGTGGGGAGCTTTCTCCTCGCCAGCCCCTGCTCTGGCTGACGGGCTGGAGGAGGAACGTGAACTCCTACCTTCCCCATACCTGTCTCCACGAGCACACATATTAAATATCTCTTCATAATTTCCCTGTTCGCCAGGGGATGCTGCTGCGTGCTAGGAAGGGCTTGCCTTAGCCCACCTCCTCCTGGGCGACAAACACTTGCAGCACAGAGGAGATGGAGTGTCACAAGCCCAGGAGCCCTCTCCCATCATCCCAGCAGGTGACCCCAAAAGACTGCTGAGACCCACAGGTGGGCTCTGCCGCCCAGCTGACCACACCGCTCCTGAGAATGGACCGGGAGACGTGCTCGGCGCCCAGCATGCTGGAGCAGAAAGGAAAAGCACCGTGCTCGGGAGAATGCCAGGCACTGCGAGAAAACCCATCTCTATACTGGGACCCAAGCGCTTGCTCAGCCAACCCAGAAGCTCTGCTAAAGTCCTTCCACAGAGGAGCAAAAGGACAACTGCCCAGCTGTTCTGGGTCCTCTCTCTTCCACTCGCCTGTGCCCCGTTCCGTGGTCTCTGACCCTTTCCCTGCAGGGGAGCTCCCTCCAGCCTCAGCAGGCGTGAGCACGTAGGCAGGACTCGAGGGGCAGGCTGTGGAGAAGGATACAGATTTCCAAGCTGGAGTCCACCCTCTGTTTTTCCAGGTCTGCGAGGCTGCCCCGGGACAGCAGCAGCACCAGCAGAAAGGGGCAGATGAAGAGAAAATCCATGTCAGCCGCCACAGCCTGGAACAAAACGGACCAACAAAACTAACAACCAGCAAGGAGACTTACCAAGGGGAGAAGTCACATGAGCCTCTCTGGATAGATGGCACATTGCCCTCGGCACCAGGGTCCTCAGCTGCCTCTCCCTCATCCCAGCGAGGGGTTTGACAGAGATGGTGGCCAGAGCAGAGCCCCAGGGCGATGCTGCAGCCACCCGCTCTCCCTGCAAGAGCAGTCCTGGTCTCCTCCTCTCTACCTGCCTCTGCTGCTGGCTGGGCACTGGCTGGGCCCTCAGGGATCCGACTGAGCACTGACCCAGCAGGAAAATTAAGTCCTACCCCTTCTCCCCAAAACAACAGCTAGCCTTTTGCTGGGTTTCTGAGCTGCAGCAGCCCAGCAACCGAAGCAGCAGGGCCGAAGGGAGGAGGAGGACTGCCGAGGGGCTGAAGTCCACCTCTCCTCTGAGCACCAGGCTTGACCAGCTCAGCCGTCTCACTTCGCCTCGCGGGGTGCTGGTACTTGGACCCTTCCCCTCGCTACAAGCCAGGCTCCAGCTGTGGGCCCCACGGCGAAAAGCAGCAGTTGGGTGACCTGATGGTAACTCCTCCTCGCCCCAAGCGCGTCCCTCCCCAGGCAGCGCCCGAGGCTCCGCAGGGATGCGGCTGGGCAGAGCTGCTCCTGGCCACAGAGGTCCCTCAGGCAGAGCCAACGTGCAGATTAGAGGTTAGAGAAGATCCTCAAGAACAAGGTCCCCAGTCCCTGGGACAGCCTAGACTTCGAGAAGGGGAGCAGCACCTCGGCCTCCAGTTGGCAGGACTCGAGGCAGCCCGTCCACAGGGACGAGGTTTCCGCAGAGCGAAGCAGCAGCCACCGGCAATTACAGAATCAGCAGCAGCAGCCCCTTCAGAGGCATCCCCCAGCCACCTCCCACTCCCGAGGGAAAGTTAGATGTGTAAGACCACCAGAGCTGCCTTCACCCTGCTGCCCTGCTCCCCTCCCGAGCCCGAGCTCGCCCGCCTGGCCAAGCCTCTCTCTGTGATGCCCTCAAACTGGAAAAAAAACCAAATCCCTTCTTCACACCAAATCTGGTGTGGGGTTTTTTTTAATTATTTTTTAAACAAATACAATTTTTCAACCCCAGGCCCAAGAATGAGGCGAAGCAGGCAGCAACGGTAGCTCTCCCAGCCCCACGAGGAGCAGCAGCAGCTCCCACCATGCCGTGCCACCTCCGGCCGAAGCTGAGCCAAGCACCTTTGCACGCCCGGCTCAGGCAGGGAACCAGCATCAGACATGGGAAACCCTCTGCATTATTTTGCTGTCGTGCTTTGCAAAAGGCAGCACCCCTGGAAGGGAACAGATCAGAGAAACTACAACCAGCATTACAGAGGAAGACACAACTGCCACCAGTGTGGGCTCAGCATCACATCCCACATTTCAGATACGACGCAGAGTTGGGACGACAGCACAAGCCTCCTATGCCAGGCCCGGGGTCTGTCCCCTCTGCCCACTGTGGCATGAGGCTTAAGGCATATTCCAGCCACCCTGAAAGCCACAAAGCACATCGACAAGCCGAGGCTGTAAGAAAAAATTCTCTAGTCTCA
>NW_010131872.1:0-2135 GCF_000699245.1 Pterocles gutturalis | reverse complement strand
TCCTCTGCTGAGCCCGCCAGCGCAGCTGGCATCCAGGAGACTTCACTCTGCCAAAACCACAGCCCAAGGGCTCGAGGCCTGGCTCAGGGCCAGGGTGCGGGTTCCCTCTCTGCAGGGTCCCCACAGCTGCTCGCTCCCTTCCATCTCTCAGGGAGGAGGAAGAGCAGCAACTTGAAAGCACAAACTGTGACTGTTTGCCCCTCGGATCATACACGTGGCTGTAAGGACCAGGCTGGCTATTTGCCGTGCCCATGGAGAATCAGAGAGAGACCCTGGAAGCAGCCAGTGGCCTCCAGACTGGGCTGAAAGGCAAACAGCAGAAACGGTGCCTGCAACAGGCCTGCCACGATGCCCACAGCAGTCCCAGCATGCCTGCTCACAGGGTAGGGGCGCCCATGTCCCCCCCTTCCGACACAGGTGCCGGGTGGCCGGAGGATGTCCTGCAGCTGCTCCAAGGAGGAAAATGAGCTGCAAAATAACCCCCTCAGGCAGCACCAGAGCGGAAGCATGGCTCTTGGCCAAAGAGGTTGCCGGCCAGCTGGCTGCTGCAGCAGAAAGCCCACCAGCCGGCCTGGCTGCCCTCAAGTCTCAGAATGGAGATGGGCTTTGCCAGAGTCACGACAGCAGATGCTGCGATATAGGTGTTTAGTGTTTTCAATGAAAATGTTCTTAATGACTTTACAAATCCTGCTGCAGCAGCCCTACAGATTGTGCCGTGGGGAGAGGTCAGAAGAAGAGGACTGGAGAACCATGCCATACCAGAAGCCCATCATCTTTGCGTGTGACTTTTTCCTCTCTGACACTCATTCTCACATCAAAGCTATTGACCGTCGTCATCCATCAGGGCTGAAAACACCCCAGCAGAAAAGTGAGGATGCTGGTGCCATGCGGGACCAGCTTGAGCTTATCTGCCTTTGCTGCCCTGCCCGTTTCACCCCGTTTTAATAGCAGAGGACATTCCCTCCTCTCCAGGCTGGACTGTGTAAGTGCAGGGATACCAAAGCTTCTTGCAGATGTTCCTCCACGCTTTCCCCATGAACCCTCCCTCATGTCTTCACACTCGGATGAGACAGAAACACAATAGAGCTGCTCCTCTCTTCCCTCCCTGCACTGATCCCTGCCACAGCTGTCTCTGCCTGGCGCTCCCAGAGCAGTCCAGGGAGCCAGGACCTGGCCTGAGGCTACAGATGGGAAGGAGTTTCCATGAATATTCCCTCGTAGCCCTGGCCAGCTGGTTGCTTCAGCAGAAAGCCCACCAGTCTGTCTCACTGTCTCCCATCCCCTTAATTTAGATGCGTTTTTCCAAAGACACGGTGACAGATGCTGTGTTATAGATGGTTAGTACTTTCCATTAAAATGTTTTTAATGACTTTATAAATTCTCCCGCAGGAGCCCCATCTGAACACTTAGCATCCCCAGGATTTATTCACTTAACAAGCTCACAAGGCAGAGGGACAGTGCCATGCTTCGGCTCCTAGGAGGGACTTTTGCAGGACCCCTCTTCCCCTCTGCAGGGCACTGAAACACAGGGGGAAAAACATAATCAGTCAGCTTGCCCCGGGAGCACACCATGGCAAAACAAGGAATGAAAACTCCCCGCCCCACGAATCCATCTCCAAGATGCTCCTCCATCCACCAGATGAGGATTAGTCTCTTGTCACAGCTGAACCAAAAGCTTCAGAGGTGAAACACAGCCTGCTCAGACTTCTGCTGCTAGGGCACTTCTGCACACAGCTTACAGGATCAGGTGCTCCAGTGAAACAACCACGGCCATTTACACCTGCTGGTCTCAAAAGTCTCTTAACCACCAAAACCCGATCTCACGTATCACACAGCCACCAGCTGGGGTCAGGCAGCCCCGAATGAAGCCAGCAAGCTGCTGTGATTCCCGCCAGGGACGGATCCGTCCCAGCCCCCCTCCGTGCCTCCCATCCTACTGGAGGGGGTCAGCAGCACCCCGAGGGGCTCGGGCGGGGGAGATGGGGAGTCTCTTCCGAGCACCGCTGGAACTAACGGCAAAGGCACGGGGACGGAGGCGTGGAAATCGCATCAGCCGAAACTACCCCGGCAGCGCGGCGGGAAACGCACCCTCTGAGCGGTGTCAGGTGGACGCCGCAGGCAGCCCACGAGGGGAC
>NW_010131871.1:19893-39885 GCF_000699245.1 Pterocles gutturalis | reverse complement strand
AGGGGGCGGTAGGGGCCCGGCCGCCAGCCCCGCACCCGCGGCCGCCGGGGGAATTTCCTGCGCGCACAGGGACGGCTCCTGGCGCCCAGCATCCGGGCAAAGCCGCCGTGCAGTTTTGCACCAGCGATTTGGGATTTTCCCGCAGTGCGAAGCATCCAGCCGCTTTCCCACCAGCGGGAATAGAAGGGGGGCAAAGCTCCTGGGAACTAAAGCGGTTTCCAGCTGGTGACCTTGCTGTAGTTGGGCACAACGAAGAGCAGGTCCAGCACTGCTCTGAGTCGTGAAAAGCTTTCATCGATTTCTGGCTAGTCTCAGAACAGCTTCAGCCATTTCAGTGCTCCACTCCTTTTCCCTTGGGCCAACGCAGTCCCTGGCCAGACTAAAAGGACGGAGTTGGGGTGTACAGTTAGAAGGCAGCTGTAGGTCCTGAGGTGTTGGGTGAGCTCTCCTACATTGCACTGCATGGAGGGCTCATGTGAATAATGTCAAATATGGTAGCAGGGTGTCATAGCAGAACTTAAAAAGAGTTTAAGAAACAGCCTGGACACTGTCTGTCATGATACTGGGTTTCCTCCATTATGACAAATGTATGCCAGTAAGCATTTAAAAAAACCCACAAAAACCAAACATAACTTCCCTACTGATACTACAAGTCAAGTGTGCCGGCTCTAACGATAATATGTAGCAGTGGTATTGAAAATATATACTACATGATACATAAAGCTTTTTTACATCTCAGATCAGGCATTAAATTTAAATTTGAAATATGTCTGTTATTTATTGCACTAATTGTGATGAATTCTGAATTATATATATAATGACATATAATGAATGTACATTTTGAAAGGCCATTTTGTGAAAACCTGAATAACTATTATGTGTGCAGCACCTGCTAATGAGGGTAGGTGTGCTTCCCCTTAATAGTCCATGCACGACTTCCTGATGAAACAGATCAGTACTGAAAAGAGAGCCTACTCTTCCAGAGATTTTGAGCTGTTCTGGTTTTCCTTTGATCTGTCTCATCTTCTGTCTCAGATGTATACAAGAACTCTCCTCTGACTTTTTAATTCACAAGCCTGTGGCGCTTTTGTTTTGAAAGAGCAGTACTGAAAACACAGACTTAAGTAATTCTGTTGTAGTTACACACTGTAGTCTTGGGTTTAGTGTTGTGAAGCACTTTGTTACCTAAAGTATGTGTATTTGTCTATACCTGCATTTTAAACATACATGAAACTGTGTAGCTCTGAGTATTATGCATTTTATAGGGCTTTGTAGTTTGTATCTGGGTATAAAATATGATCAGTTAACTTAGAAACTCTGCATTTATTATAATCAAAACTTATGTTGATGCATTTGTATTTGATTGCTTGAAATTGTCCAAGTTTGGTTTGCAAAGAAGAGTGGAGAGGCCTTGGTATTTGCTGGACTGCCGTTGACTTGTGATTTTAATTGACAATGGATAAGTTGTTACAGATTTTGGACCTCCCATTTGTCCAGTCATTTGACATACAATTCCTTTAACATATATTGTGATGGTTTCTCTTATGTTTTTTCAGTAGTCACAATTTGTGTATGGTCTTAGATAGTGTTCCTTGTAGCCTGTAAAACACTCTGATACTTTTCTTGAGGAAAGTTGGTTTGTAATTGAATGTATGATAACAGTGAGATTTTAAGAATGATGGAATCAAGAAATGATTTCCAGGATGTTTTTATTACTTGAAAATGCTGGTTCAGGGAGAATTTTTCATTACAATCCCATGGTGTTATTTTTAATAGTGTGTCTAAGTGTCTAGAAATTATTACTTTTAATAAGAAAAAACCATTAAAAACTGTACACAATTTGTGAATCATCTTGTAACCATTAGCTGAATTTCTTTATTCAGTTCATGAGAAAATGGTTATAGTCATTTTGTGGTTTTATATTTCTTGGTGATATAAAACTGCTTACTTGACATCCACATGAAACTGGTCACAGATGAGGTTTTGTGATAATAGTCTTCCAATGTGATTTATGTAATTTATGAAATATTTAGTAAGGAAATTCAAACAAGGAAACCACAAGAGTTTAAACAAGAGGTTGACTGAGTAGTTTTGTGGTCTTAGACATGTAAATCCCGTTACTATTTAAATTAACAGGACAACTAATAGAGAAATTCTGTAATTTTTTTTTTTTTTAAAGAAGGAGCTAGAGAAACTTATGTGCTTGGTGTGGTGTGGGAGGATTTTTGATGAGATTAAGTAGGTGGTTATATTTCTGTTTCAAGTTAGTCATTCCATAATGAAAAGTATAGTACTCTATAACACTCAACATCTTCTTATGAAAGTCTACTTCATTTATTCATGTCTCTGCTTGGGACTTGGACATCTTAGTGTAGATGCTAATGGATTTTTCTTTTTAATGCAAAACCTGCTCTCTCCTACCCTTGTCTACCTACATTTCTCCAAGAAACTCATGGTTTACTAGGACTCTATCAGCAATGCTCAATGAAGACAATTAACCTTTGCGTTTGCAGACAGAAAATTCAGCCTTTAAACCATTCTTCATGAAAGGTCAAGCTGAAATGGTTTTAAAGTAATATACATGCAAATTCTTTTTCTCTGTGTTCCTACTGTGGGATTTCCTGTCTGTCTCCCGATGTGTATAAGGACTAGACATAGTCCAGGAGGCTGGAGAGAATTCTATGCATAAAATATAGTTGTTCAGCAGACGTAGAAAAAAGGTCAAGACAATGGCAGTGCTCTCACGATACACTTTAGAAATCATTCCTGTACTATTACTACCAAGAAACAGTACTAACCTGTGTCTGAGCTTTTTGACATTGTACATTACAGCTTTGCTAAGCTCAACACTCTTTAAATGGAAAATACATCAGAATCTGAAGGCTTGGTTAAACCGCTTGGGAAGAAACCACTTTATCTTCCTGTTTTCCATGGCTTTTGTGATAAATATTGTTGTGTTTTCCTCTGCCACTGTATTCTGCACTTTAAAAAAATAGATGCAGGAGATTTACATAAGGGTTAAAACTATGCATTTCTTTCTTCCTGAAATGGAAGAGGTTAGTGTGTGATGCTGCTGTAAGCTGTGTTGTTTCTATAGGTCTGAATGTAGGATTGGAGACAATGTGTAACTCATGCTAGGAACTTTCAAAGATAAATTAGTTTAATGTGAAGACATACTTGGGAGTCCCAGTCATGCTTTCTTACTATGTCTCTTAACTGTTTGGACACTGATATTGCCTTCCCAGGTTTCTGATTAGGCCCTGAGAAAGATTGTTTTTAAGGTATTATGGCAGAAATGTTGCAAGAGACGTTTCCTGTGAAATCATTTCACCTTGTAAACTTTGTAAACTTTTTTTCATGTAAAGTTTGGAAATCCATGTCCAACATGGTTGGTTCTATGTCTTCTAAGGATCCAGCATTCCAAAGGACAAAGATAAGGCTTCAAATATGAAAAAAAAGTACCGAGTTATGAATAGACTTTTCTCACTTTGACATGGAGTTTCAGGGGCCTCTTGGTGTGGAAAACACAATTTTCTCCTCTCTTCCTTTGAAAGAAACCTGGGGAATGTGAATTAGAAGTTGTATCATTGTATTTATTTTGAAATACTCAGAGTATTTCAAAGTTTACATTTACAGAATTTAGAGAAACCTACTTAGCACCCTGTTGTACTTTTGGATGCAGCCATTGTAAAGCCAGAATTACTTAACAGCCCAAGAAGGAAGATTGACATTTATCTACTAAGCCCTCAATTCCTTTGCTAATTCTGAGATACTACATGTTAACTCTTTCTTCCCCAACAAAACCCTTCTTGGCAAGAAAGATGTGAGGCTGCTATCCACGAGCACTGGGTTTTGTTGCTTGTCACAGGGAGGAACGTCTGTTGGCTAAGCCACAGCAGTGGGAGACACAAAATGCGAGGCTTTGTTCTCGGTTAGCAGTATTACTGCAGCTAATCACACAAGGCCAGATTTACAGAGGTACTAGGCAAGTCAAAGCAAGCTTGTGGTATTCAACAACTTCGATTAAAAAGAAGTGTTGTGTCTGTACCTCCCTTCTTATACCTCTAGATAACACATTAAGTAGGATTGTGTGGTTTAACTCCTGTGTATTTGCGTTTCTTGAAAAGTAATATGTGAGGACGGAGTATCTTTCTGCAATTTTAAATTAGCAGTACTTTGTTAAATCAGTGCAGCTACATCAGCAGAAGTACATCAGTGATATGTCTAAAAATCAGTGCCGCAAGCAGTAGAATGCCTCAGGCATAAAAATCTGGCCCTTAGCAATACTTCTCTGTTTCATCAGTCCTCTTCAGTGCATCTGGGCAGCGTGGTCTGGAATTTATAGGTTCCACCTTCCTGCTCCTACAACTCTTGAGCAGACAAATTGTTTTAGTAAAGGGGGCCTGCCACTACTGAAAAATCACTTCCTATCCAGTTTCTAAGAAGGTAGTTGTGTACATTTAATGAAAGCACATAAACTGAAAACACAATTAATTTGAATTTGTGCTTTCTAAATGCATTGTTCTTTGTATCATGATCCTGAGTATGAAAATGTATTGTTACAGCATTATGGATTCTGTATAGTTTTTTAGGCTTTATCTTCTCTATCAGGGTGGAAAGTGCAGATTGTTGAACCAGATTCACACAGGTATTTTTGCTGTTTTCTTTCTTCACAGTGAGTATTGGTGACACTTGTACTTCTCAGTTTTGTAGTTCTTCTACTTAAAATTGTTCATAAGGTGTTTTGGGTTGGATTCAAGAAGGGCTAAAAACTTGCTAACTTCATATTGAACACAAGCAATGCAATTGCCCTGGTTCAGTAGGTGCATGGCACAATATCTCTTTAAAATCAGTATAGGTTTAAACTCAGGAAAACCTTTATAGAAATTCAATTTAACTTAAAATAGCAAAATCTGATTGGTTTGTTGGTAGTTGATATATTGTGGTGTGTTGGGGCCAGTAGCTGAGAAAAAAAATGCCATAAACCACTGAAATTATAGGTAGAATTATTTCCAAGTAAAAGTTACTCAGTAATACTAAATTATATTATTTCCAGTTAAAGCTAGTCCACATGTGCAAAACACTCCATAAATGGCTCTGCCCCTTAACTAGTTGAAGACAAGTAAATTAACTGTGTTAGGGGAACGTTTCATATTTACTCAACATAGAGTTGCATTTAATGAATTGCCAACGTACATAAAACGAACAAAACTAAAAGTAAAAAAATCATTTGAGCCTTTGCTCTTTTATAGGCTACTGTGTTTCTGCACAGAGATGACAAAAGTGGAGAGGCAATCTGAAATCTCAGGAGCTACCTCTAATGAACAGGAAGAGAGACGGTTGAACTGAGCCTCACAAACTGTGTTTTACCTCGCATTCAATTTAAAGCCTTATATTGGAAAGGGTGTTAAATCTGAACTCAGGCGCCCAGTGTTGCACATCCAGCCTGGATGCTGTGTACTGGGAGGGGGTCAGGGCTGGGTGGCCCCTCTCCGCTCTCTCTCTTTCCTGACTGCACTTGTGGCTTGGGCATAAATGTGGTTTGTCTGTAAAGCAGCTTTGAAAGTAGGCAAGCCATTAACAGGCTTATTATGAGAGCTCAAATTCCGGTGTCTTCCAGGAGCATTCATTATTTCCTTTAGGAGCTGCTACAAGGAAGGTGCCTACAGTGCAACAGAGGCTCAGTCCTGGAGAGCAGTATGCAGAGACCCCACTTCACTCACCAGGCACTGGCATCTGCAGATGCCTCAGTTTTCACTGGTAATGCTGCTTAGGCACATCACGCTACTGACTAACACATTTGCTTGCATACTTCCCATCTGGACTGAGAGGAGTATTTAAGGATTTACACTGCTTAGGGGCACTGGTGTTCATCTGCCAGATACATGGAATTTTCCAGAAGACGGTGGTCCAGTGAGGGTGCTCAAACAATGAATTATTTGCAAGCTTGAATTTGGCACATAATAGTAGCCCCAATGACTTTCACTTGATAAGTGGCCAAACGAGGTGAAAATGCCCGGGTCTTCCCTTTAATGGGATATTTTACTATTAGCTTAAAATACATGTATTTTTAACAATAAAATATGATTGTAGCACAACTTGGAGGGGTTGTTTCTATTTTGAAGAAAAGATTGAGCCAGTTTTCTGTGCTGAGAGTGATTTCTTGATCATCATAGTCCAGTAAAACATTTAAGAATGTGAATCTCAGACCAGTAGAGAGAGTCCTGTCAAGACAGTAGGGCTTCGGGAGAAAGGTAAGATTTCAGTCTTCATCCTTCTTTTTTTTCTTTGTTTTTTTGTGGTAATTTGTCTTTACTAATTCAGGAGTCTCCCTGCTGAGCAGGCTGGCTATTGTAAATCCCATTCACTGGGTAATATATGTATGAGGAAGGAAGCTGAATGATCTATGCCCCAATAAATGGCAGAGAGCATTTCAGAATGCATTACAAAGAGACTGGAAGTTTTTCCAAGACCACTTAGCCTTAAAGCTGGAACTCATGGCATCATTTATTACTTTCAATAGTTTGAGAATTAGCTGTGAATAACTATAAACTAGGAGCTACTCACTATAAAAATACAGTCCTCCAAAAGGACACAAAAGCCTAATCCTCTCTGAAGTTTAGAAGAGTTCAGGCAAAAAAGAAAAAGACAAAAATTGGAAAAATCCATCTGTGCTTTGTGTTGCTTGAATCATCACCAACAGATGGCAAATACTCAGTAGAAATCACTCAGCTGAATTACTCCAGTTTGTGAGGTACCTAAGGCATCTACCCTTAGTTCTAACCTTATACTCTTTGTCAGAAACTCAGTTTCCTTTGCAGGTTCAGACAGGTACCAGCACACGAGCTTGTGCATAATTACGCCTTCAGATACAGTACTTGTTATGTAAATATTTGTAATAATTGTCTTCCCTTTTATTTCTTCTGAAACAATAGATTCCAGTCCTAACACAAGACTGCCTAGCTGTGTCCAACTTTATAGGCGGTTACAAAAATAGCTAACGAGCTGGTATTGCCTGTCACTTTCTGTAGGACTCAAGTTGACATCTACTATTTCAGATACACTTCAGTTTAGAAATACTCTACATGCCGTTTCCCAATGACTTCTGCAGTTGAGCAGACATGAGATGAATGCAAACCCTCTCTTATCGTGTAGGCTCATGTTCCCACTTAATCTTAATTCAGGGAAAGTTATTATTCCATTTCATCAATGTTCTATTAGATTTGCCTGAAAAAGTTGGCAAAAGAATATAATTCTTCAGTGACGAACAACAAGTTAGTGTGTACTGTTTCCCCAGTACGAACAACAAGTTAGTGTGTACTGTTTCCCCAGTACTGTCATTGACATTCGCATTACTGTAAGTGTATCCTGTTTTCAGGGGAGTGAGATATTATTTTTAGAATTGATCTCATACTTTTCTCTCCCAATTCATTTTGAGGTGCAAGTGAGTATGTGATTGGAAAATGATCAATTTGCCCAGAAGAGACCTCTACCTAGTTAAGCTCCCTATTTTTTTGAGTACTAATTTAGATGAGGTAGATAATATTCACTGTTCATGTAAATATGTCATCTGCTTAGTCTACTGAGACCACTTGTGCTATTGCTTAATAAAATTATGGATATGTGAGTAGTGTCTCTGTGTCTCATGATAAAAATTTCATCATACTGCTGACAGGCATAAAACAGAGGGCATCCTTTGCCAAGTGCTGTCTGTCCTGTTGAACTTGGACTTTTGTAAGCCTTGATCAATGAATGAATCTATCTAGTAGGCAACAGACTGCAGCATGATGAGCAGAGCACAGAGGGAGTGCCTAGGAGAGCTGCACTGAAGCCTAGCACCTGATATGTCAAGAATTATAGATTATATTGAGTAAAATTCATTTCAGTTTTGGGTATATGCTGCCGCATCAGACCACAATGCTATTATTTTATAATAGACATACAGAGCTTGCCAACACAGTTTTAGAATAGCCAAGTTGAATGTAAAGATTTCAAGTCAAAAGGGAAGGCTGAGCGGTGCAATAACAAATGACATCATGGGCTGACCTGGTGGTAAACTGAAGCAAAACAGCTGTATGGGTGTCTGCCCTATTGTTTATGCTGATGCCTCACTGTGATACCCTTATTATTCACCTATTTAGCACTATGTTTTGTAATTTTTTAAAAATAGGATAACCAAGTGTTTAGTGCTAATATTGCCTTTCAGTAAACAATGTATGTATGGTATATGCAACAGTTAAATCATATGAAAAAAAAAAGAGTGCTATTTATTTCTCTAGGTGTGAAAAACTCGAGTGACTACTCAAAAAACTTCTAGGAAACATGTCTCTGGACACTGGCTTTGGCATAGGTGGTGATGGAAGCAGAAAAATCTGAGAACCCATGAAAGCAATGGATGTTGCTATTGTCATTGTGAGCTGGATGGTGTATGACAGATACTGTCTTACTGTCCCAATGGAATGTTACTACTGAATTGATATATAATGTGTTTCATTGTTTCTGATCTCAGTATAGGATCAAAACTTGTGCTACTGGCCACTGCAAATTTCCCCTAAATCTATGGTTGGGAACCATTTCACTTAGCTTTCACTGGATATTATTTTAGGGAAAACCTGTTCTCTTGTGTTGAACAGGTGTACTTTTCTGTTTCTCATAATGCCAAACAGCTTTTTTGCTACCTGACCCTTTAATAAAGAGCTGACAGTACTAGCAGAGACTAGCAATTACAGATATCAATGTGGTTTCCATCTGTGGAGAAGATAGCTTAAGTCTGCTCTTAAAACTAAGAAAATAAATAGACTTACATTTGTCTTATGATTATACTGTGGTTTTTATTTAAAACAGAAGTGTACTTAAATTGCAGTTGCTGTAACTCTTATCATCACATCTTTATGTGCATAAGAAGACTAAGTTACATTTTAAAATAAAGATTTTTAAATAATTTGTCATAATGTCAAAATATGCTTCCTGCATCTTCACGTGACTACCCCCCAGATAAAGCCAGTAGCATGAAGAGGGAGGGAACAAGAGAGGATGACAAGATGCACATCTACTGGGAGAAGCCAGTAGCATGACCTGAGCCAAATGAGGGTGCCTTCAACTGTCTTACCCAAGCAGTTCAACACAGTTCTGTGCTTCTCTCTCATCCTTATCTGACCTGCCAGCAAGCTGGACAGATTGAGTGTGCTTAACTTTTCTAGCAATGATAAAGTGCCCTAAAAATTTAATTTTAGGGGGCATGAACAGTTTCAAACTAAGATCCAAAATAAAATGCAGTTGAATCAGCAGTAGTGCAGAGTTAGTAAGCTCTTTTGGAGGACTGACAGTGGGCAGTTAGTAGCTGGAGCATCTTAAACTGGATCACCACTCAGAAAACAGACCTGGGGAACCACAATGTTACATGCCCCTTCTGCATATAGTATTTTTCAGAGTGCGTTTAAGCCATGGCTCACCGCTATGTGTGTTGTTCCAAAATTTGGCATAAGGGTAGATGATCAGTACGTATTTTACAGAAAATGCCTGCTTGCTGCAGAAAGTTAGTGGTTTTGTTTCTTGCTTTTTAAATTAGTGTTGTTAAACGTCTGGTTTAAATACGGAGGTCTAAAATTGCCTAAATGTTTTTTTTTTGCTCTGATCTTGTAAACTAAAAAAAACTATAGCAACAAAAGTGGAAGTTTTACTATGAAAAGAATGTTTTCTACTTGAGAAAGTTAAATACTTATTTCCACTTCAGATAAAAGCCCAGTTTCCCTTACCTTGCAATAATTTGTTGTTCACTCTCATGTATTTTTACCCCAGTAACATAGGAAGAATTGGTCTTTGAGAAAGAATTAAATGTAACCTTAGAGCATGCAACATGAAATAAGAACACAGAGTTAAGCTTTTAAAACAATCAATTTTATTCTGCACACAGCAATTACTTCTGCTGTCAGCAGGCATAAAGTTTACTGCTGTTGGAAACTTGTAAAAAGTCAATTGTGTTTCTGTAAAATGCCTTGTCAAATGCAAGTAAACAAGACCACACCTTTCAAGAAGCAGGCATGTCCTTATTTTAGTATCTGTAAGGCTTGTGTCCTAAACACCTGCTCAGCAGTAGCTACAAAAATGGGGTTTGAACAAAGAGGTGGAAATGCTACATTCCGATGCGGAAAAAATCCTGCTGCTTGTCTTTCTGAACTGGAGCTCTCAGCCAGAACATGTGGGATTCAGCTGTTCATCTCGTAGTAAGCTCTGAGACACCTATGTCTAAAAATTGAATTGGGATTGATATGGGTGTCTTTCTGATTGTTATTACAGTTGATTATAATTAATCCTTATCTTATATTGGTACAAGTTAAATTACAATTAAGCCTAATGACAGACACAATCCCTGTTTTTTATTAAAAAATACCTTCTGTGAACCTTTCAGTGGAAGAGGAGACAGGAGGAGAGAAATAGCCTGTCTGTTCAATTTATTTTATTTTAGTCTAGAACCAACTACAATAACTTTTTTTTTTTTTTTCCCAGAAAAAGTATACCTTAAAAAAAACCATGCCTTTTAAAAGAGTGGTAAAATTGTAATGAATCCCTCATATACAATCTGTATCAGGTCAGTTTGATGGATAGTTTGCTTTTATTGGTATCTTCATTTGAAAAAACAAACGAGAACCCCAAAGCTGTAAATTTTCACAGGCCGGGGCTAAGAATGAGATAGCAATGTCGTTTACCAGGATAAATCAGGTGCTACTAACAGAATTTCCATACCAGAGGTTAATAATATCATCATCAGTAGCTCTTGAAAGAGACTTGACTGCCTAAAGGCAACTTAATTTTAAACACTGAGACAAGTCAATCAGTATACACCTAAAAATATGCATTGCGGGATGCACTTTGCATACATTACAGCCTTGGTTTTTTCTTTCTAACTGAGATCTTGAAGTCTTTTGTTCAGTTATTCAAGACTGTAGGCACCTGTGGGTTTCTTTGTAAGAGAATGGGTCTGCCTGCTGCTGGTCACTGGGTAGAGAAAGAGAGTTTCCATGGGAAGGACAGGGCACGGAGAAATAGCCTTCTACTCAAAATTTTGTGCTTCCAATCCTATTGTTAAAACACCTTTCTCACCAGGCTATTTGTCTGGTGATAGGGGGGTGCTGATGAGTTGAAAATGTAAATACCAGCTCAGCCAATGTACACTGACTATATCCTGAAAGGTTAGAAAGGGGGCCCATTTTCTATTGTTACATTTTGCAGTATCAGAACTGAGAGCCTGTAACCTTTAAAGTGGGTAAGTGCAAAGTGAAAAGCAAAATACAGAGAGGTCAGTAAAGCCATATCAGTGCTCTTGGGAGCACTACTCTGGATCATGACTAAATGGATGTTTCTGACCAAGTGCCAATAATTTTGGCAAGGCTGTGTGGATAAGTCTATGAAACTTTATTTTTTTTTTTAACGTCTATTATGAGCTCCAAGTGTATTTTCATTTGTGTTTCATAGAACCCAGTGTCAATCGTGCACGGAGGAACCTGCTTTCACTTGACTCTGTTACACTTTTTGCTCAGACCTGTGCTCTGCTGTGATTAGATTTATTATGTAACTCTCCACATAGGCCAGTAGAGAAAGTATTTCTCTTCATGGTCATAAGATAAAGTTTAGAAAGTGTTATTTCCTAGACATATGCTTTGACTACCAGCCTCAGAAAGAAAATAGCTCTGGACCTTTTAAGTCATGTGGAAGAATAAGATTTATGGAAGAAAATATAGTTGCCCATCGACTCCTGGAAAGCAGTACAGCAAACCTGATTTTAGGTGTGATGTAGCATAAAATGAATTCAGGAAGGTTGTAGTTTTATCAAGGGCATTGCTCTTGAAACTTTTCTGAAAAGTCGTTTTGAAAAACTATCACTAGCTAGAACCAATAATTAATACTGCAGCAAAATATTAGTGAAGAAAAATGGTTGGTGGCAAAATACCATATCCACCAGGTATCAGTTCTGGGGCTTCTTCCAGTACTTCCATCTGTGGGATGTATGTACACTCGCCTGTACTTCTACCTGAAGAAGCAGTACAAAAGAAGCCGACCTGTCTGAAATGACCATCAGGTGGGTCATGCCTCCACTGTGAATGAGGTTATGGTGAAGAGGCACACCTCTAAGCCAGTGTCTGCCTTGCCTGCTTTCTGTCCAAGTCCCTCCACCACTGAGGCTTCTTTGGCACAGAAATTGACATTAAAGCTAATACACTGCATCACGTTTTTAGGAAATTTAAAATTTGCTTCTGGGAAAAGACTTTTGTTTCCTATCTTCTCTAAAAAAGGCAAGATCTGCATGAGACGTCTGCTTTATCTGCACAATTAGACAGGAAGATCCTGTGCTGTTTCACAAATACATAAGCAGAAAAAGACTTTCCTTTAATAGCTCACAGCTGATATAGGTAGAGAACTGAACATAATACAAGATCTTTGATTCTGTTTATTTTTATTTTCCATTGCCTTTTTATCTCACGTCTTCTGAGTTAGCTTTGTGGCCTTTCAATAATTTTCAGAAAAACATCTAAGAAAAAGATTTTTGCTGGGTGTTTGCTTATATAGGGTACTATATTAGCTGAACCAAAGCCATCTTTTGCTTTGAATTCTGCTCTCTTAGGTATAGTTCCTCGACCCTTTTCTAAGAAGTAAGTGTATTAAAAACTGCATATATGTACATATAGAGTCATATATGTGTACAGTTTTTATAGGCCTGTATACTTTTTCTTTTTTCTTATTTTTAGTTTTTAAACTTTTTGACAATAGTGTTTTAAAAAGTATGTTATTGTAGAATTAGTTTCTGCTAGTTTGCATCTGTTTTTTTACGCACTCAGCAGAACAATCTCATTAATTTCAGTAAATTGAAATGAAGAAAATGTTGCTGAGATTTTTAGATTAATATTCATTTTCAAGACTTGAAAATATGAGCCGTGTATTGTGACATGATTGCAACAGAAGAAATATTCACAGAAGCAGGTGGGAAAAATTTTCCTGTGTCATGACAGGTCAGATAGGTACCTGATTTGTGCTCATTGACCTTGTTGCTGTCAAGTGTCTTTCTTTACTACACACTAATGGCAGCAGAAGTTCAATAGACATGTAGAACCAGGGCAATGTGTGGGTCTAATTACTTCAGCAGTGTGTGTGTGTGTGATAATGGGCATTTTGTAGCCGAGAGCATAACAACAAAGACAATAGGTGTCAAAATTCGAAGGTCTCAACAGTAACCAGCAAGGTCACCTTCGTTTTTAGTAACTGCCATAGCAATTAATCACAGTGAGGATCTTCTGATTGAATCTTTCCTCGGCCAATGTTTTCCTGAAGAGGCAGAAGGCTTGGTTTCGCACCGACCTCTGGCTCAGCAGCAGTGCTGGGGGCAGAGGGACCCACGCTCTGGGTGAGGCAATGGATGACAGCTCTGGCTCTGCCGCAGGACTCTGCCCCCGCACTGCAGTGCCCGGCTCTCTTCAGCCGGCTCTGGCTCAGAGACCCTTCTCTTCTGCATCGTAAAAGCAACTCTGCTGAAAACAGTGAGGCTTCTGGCCATATTATTTTCCCTTTATGGTATCTGTAAAGGAAAGCAGTTCCTGTTGTTACCTTTCTCTGGCTCAGGTCCCTTGAAGCATTTTCCCTTTCTGCTTGGAGGCGGCTGAGTCTTCTTTAACAAGGTGATTTGGAATTGCCATATATGGAGGACATATTCTCCCTTGCTCCTAGCTTCAACTCAGAGGATTAAGCTTCAGCTCAGCTTCAATTCAAAAAAATCAAACAAAACCATGTGTTTTACAGCTCATCAGTACTTACAGTAGGTAGAAGAAAGTGTAGGCTAGTCATAAAAATAAGGGGCAGTGTTACAGCTTTTGCAGTTACATCATCAAAAATACTCTTTCTTTCTTTGCACTGAGCCACTTCCAGTCTGTAATACATCGAACAGAGATTTTGTGTCTCCTTTTCCCCTCAGTTTCCAGCAAGGAAAACAAGTGCTCTGCTCCAGCAAGTGAATCCACCCATGTTTGTGATACACATACAGGCTGTGTGTTTGAGAATTATGCCAACAGTTACAGTTTAGGAGTGCTCTGCATGCAGATGCCACATAGAGCATTGAAAATGTATCACATAGTTATGGGAAACACAATAGGAATCTTTCTGCAAGTGAAATAATTATATTTTAGCCACCCTGAAACCAAACAATCTAGCCAGCTCTAAGTCTTTATTCACATGTAAAAAGATCATTTATGCATTGTAATGCACCCTTGTCACAATAACTGTGCTGGAATATTGTACGAAAGGTTCTGAACAGCTCTGTAATAGCCATACTGTTGGATGACAGCAGTATCATTAGTAGCCTGCCTAAGTATTTCTAACCATGTGCAAATTCATCTTTTATTCCATTGTAGTTTATCACATAGTTTTCACTGTCTTTCAAGAGGAATTAATTGTACTTGAAATGCTTTCCAAGCCCAATCGGCTCCATGCATAGGTTAGATTATTTCATTTGGGTGTAGGTGACGCCATGTGCTGTTCCAAGGCCCGCGTGTGCAGGAGGGTGCTGGAAGATGGGGTGGTTCAGAGGAGAGCCACAGCACGGGGACCGCCATGGTTGGTTCAGGGTCTCTCTGGTGAGGCGCAATGCTGGGTGAGGCACCCAGGGGCATCTCTCAAAGATCTCTAATGTGCCCATGTGAAATACTTTTGATGCGGTCCTTCAGCAAAGGTTCTTAAAACCTTTAAGCATAACAATCTCATGAACAGTAACTGAATAAAAGAGAGGACATATATAATCAATGTCACTTCTCCAGGAATGGAAATTGAAGAAAGTATCTCTAAATACTTGTCCTGTCTTTATATGGTGCCCTGAAGTGTCTTCCTGTGATGACCCGTTATTTGTCTGATCTGCTGTGGCTGTTTTTGTGGTCCTAAATAACTGAACAACATTGCTTCTAATACCTGCACTAGGTCAAGTATCTTGAAACAGAAGCATGTTGAAAAATACCCCGAAGTGAAAGTCTGAATGAGCTTGGCCTGTTTAATGTAACAAACAAACAAGCAAACAAAAAAATGAGACTTGATAGAATGCAGAATAACTTTGGCATATTAAAGGACTTCTTTGTAGTGGAGAAGGTCATAATAATATGTGCTCAGGGCATAAAAGTAAACATATCCCCATCAGGTCACACAAATTTATAAAAAGGAGTGTGATCAGCTCCTGGAATGAATTTACCGGGAAAGAGATTAATTGTCAGTCCCTTGATGTTTACAGGTTGAGACTGAGTGCCTTTCAAGACGATATGCCTAAGGCAGTCATAAATTATGCTGTAGTCTAAATTATGTTACCACCTTAATATGAGTAAATAAGGTAAATGGGTGAAATAAACCTGTGACATTGAGAATAATCCAACTGTTCCTTAAGACATTAAATATCTGGAAAAATGGAGTGATCTTAGAGTCTCTGACTAAAACATTAACAAAATGAAGCATTGTTTACAAGTGCCATAAGCACATTTTCAAATGGGCTGCAGATTTTTTAGTAGGTATGTGCAGAGTAATTAATTTTCTCACCTTTTATTTTGGCCAGTTTTTTGTGGAAGAGATATATTCAATTTCTGAAAGTGGTGTAGCTACCCTGAGATTAGCTGAATGTATGTGCTATAGCAGCTTTCACAGGTGTATATGTGTAGTATACAAATGGCAACAATGGCTTGAATATGATTATATTTGTTGTGAAGCCCAACTTCTTACTGATTTTTTCAAAATAATACAGTTGCAGAAAGATTTAAAAAATGGATTTGTAGGACATTCCTTTGTCAAATAGACAGCATCTTTCTTCCAGAAAAATCAAACCCCCTGTCCTTCTAAAATCTAATACAAAGTACTTTCAAATGATAATACTATTCTAGGCAGAAATCCAGACCATAATATTTGCTGCCTGAAAATATAATTTAGGAGTTGTAATATATTCCCTAATTAAACATGTCATGCACAGTAGTGATTTTATTATTCATTTATTATGTAGACCATTGAACTAATCTGAAGAAAAGCAGCACTCTCAGGGGCCCAAGTGAAGAAGTTGTCTTTCTATTTTTGCAAACAAATCATTTGCTTTCCAGTAAAAGCGACTAATTTTTTTAGTTTGAAAAATAAGGACTTACTATAACTTGCTATACAATTATTGTTAGACTTTAGCTAGATACAGGTTATATTTCTTGTCTGAAGGAACATACAGGACACTAATTGCATCACCTTTTTGCTTTGTGGTATATGGATAATACTTCATAGAAGTAAATAAATTGGAGATTTATTTATTTGGAACCAAAATAAATACCATGTATAAGATCTTACGATTTTTAAATGAAAGAATAAAGCTAATATTCAGTCATTTGAAAGAAATTGGAGTATATAAAACCTAAATATCAGAAGCAGTTGCTCTGTGGTTATTTTCTGTTTCACTAAGCCTACAAGTATGAACTTTTGGTTCATGTGTGTTCCAAGTCTTTGTCCATGTCAATGACGAGCAAAGTCAAGTTGTTACAGATTCAAGCTGCAGAGACTTGGCTCTGAAGCTCAGACTGGAGCAGTAGACCCAGGTGGGGTGTTCAGATGCCCATTCAGTCCCTGTGGATAGCCCAAAAGCATAAATTAACAGATTCTTCTACACAGCAGAATATACTGCTGAAGACTATATAATATATAGCATATAAAATCCACTGTATACGTTCCAAAAATTTGTTTACTTTTTCAATTGTATTAGGTGGTCTGATTAAAGATGTTGGGCTGTTTCTCCTTAAACATCTGTGTCTACAAATACTACTGCTTTTGCTCTTCTGAGCATTCAGACATTAGCTATATTTCATTAACACAAAATTATAAAGGACAAGAGTTTATTTATTACCTGCTTTACATTTTCTAGAAAAAAAAAATAAGCCATTTATCCAGATAATATTTTTGAATTTTCATGGCCTTTTTGCTACACAACTTTTAACTAAAACCTCTTTATCTCTGCTCTCTAAAACCGTGAAATCAAGAACTCAAAAATCTCTTTACAAACAAGCAGTCCATTTTCAGTTTCTTAGTAAACTGGTATAGGGTAAAAAAAAAAAGTGAGACTCAGGACAAATAATTTGGAAAACTAAAGTCTGAACCCTAGAACTGAGAAATGCTTCAGTGGCACATGTGTGATCACTTTTTTTTGGATAGATCTCCAGATACTGAAGCTCCTTATGCTTTACTAGAATTAAAATAAAACATCAAGTGTGTGTATATTCTCAAATATCTTTCTTTTGGAAAATAACATTGTTTGCATTGTAAAGATTTCTGCTCTTTTTTTTTTTTTTTTTTTTTTGTTTTGGTGCCATGAGTGGTGTTTTTTACAGTATGCTACTTCTCTACACTACAAAAATAAAAATAACTACTTTCATAATCAAATTCTAATGATGTTTATGCAGCTGAGTTCCAATTTTGATTCTGGCTAGCTGAAACTAATGAAAGTTGCAAATAAATTCTTCCAGACTAATTGTTTAACTCATGACAAGTCATTGTATTCAACAAATGCAGCATAAAATGTAAGGATTATGTAGACAAAACTCAAAGGTAAACTTAGCATTCCAGTCTGCTGATAAAACTTGCTTATTTGTCTTAAAATTCTGAGCTGTTACACTTCAATAATTCTCTTTTACACCACAGAATATATCTGGAGTATTCCACAGCATTTCTAAATTTTCTATCAAACACAACACAGAAATTAATTGCCCTTTTATTTGCTGAGTGCTATCTCACAAAGAAGTAAGATACAGAGAGAAGATAGCCTGAAGCCCAGGATATGGTTATGGCCTATAAGTGCATTAGTTTTTCTCAGCATGAGTTTGCTAATTCGCATATTAATTGGTGTTCACATGTCATCACTTTGTCATTAGGAATCCAGTTACTGCGTTCAAGCACAATATTACAAAAGCTGTCTCACCATATTTTCTGTTGGCACAGGGTACTTTTCCTTTCTGTTAAAAAAAAAAAAAAGGTACTTTTCCCTTCTATAAAGAAAAAAGTAAGCCTATGAAATACTGGAGTGGAAATGCAAGTTAAAAAAGGTTATACGTATACACGCATAGCAGATTTTTTTATAGTTCATGTGCTACTAAAATTAAATAAGAAACTTCTGTACATATCTCTTAAATCCCTTACTAAATACAGCTTTACCTGTAGAGAAAATCAGATTAAGCCATTTAGTCTTGTCTAACTCTAGGTCATAAACAGCAGGTTTTTTCCTTCGTGCTAAAGTAGTTAAATCTGTTAATCCTTATGCAAAATGTAAATGTTTATATTAGACAATTAAAGCAAGGCTTTGTTGTGCTCTTGTTCTCTTTCTGTTTCAATATACACCTAATTTATTATTCAGTAAATGTTGTCTTTCATATTTTTTCTTTCTGCACTGTAACTCTGCTGCTTGAAAATCCAGATCTACATTCTAGATGATGTTAAGGAAAACCAAGTTTTCTTCTGGCTGGAAATTTTAAGCAAGTGTTTATTATGTTCAAATCTGAATTTCTAGATATTTTGAATTTTTCTGATGAAATAGCTATGTTATTGATGGAAAGTTTAATGTTATTCCTTACCCTAGCAGTCAAAATATGCAGCCAAAATATGTAAAATAATTGAAACAAGACATGCATTAGGCCACCCAAAATGGAGAATTGTTGTGGAAACTAGTACCTCAGTGTGCTGAAGTGAAAAATTCTTGCATGATACTTATTAAACCAAAGAAAGCCATGGAGAATAATCTCAGAATGATGTAAATTACATATTCTTTTATATAAAGTGAAAATGGATGGGGGCATATCTGCAAGTACTTTGGAGGAGAGGTTTAAGATCTAAAACAATCTTGTTAATTGGTGATTTGGTTTGAAAAGCAGGATGCAGTTCAAGCAGGACAAATGCAAATTACTGCACTTCAGTGAGAATAATCAGCTGAGCAATGAAAGATAGAAACTGGCTATCTAGGCAAAAGTTGCAGAAAAAAAATTCCACGTGTTTTATTGAAGGGAACACCAGTTGCCAAATTCGTATTGTTTTGACTGGTAAAAAAAAAAAAAAAAGAAAAAACAAAGAAAAAACTCTTAACATCTGTTACCCTGATTTGGTTATTGCACTTCAGAAAAAGTGCTGTCCAGCTGAAGAGACTGTAGAGAAAAGCATGGAGAGTGATCAGAGGTCTATAAACATGACCTGAGGAGAAAGGAAATAATCTCTCTCCTTCATCCAGTTACAAGAAGAAATGAACTAGTGTTGCAACAAGGGATTTGTAGTCATTAAGAAATATTTTCTGACTAAAATCTGGGATAGACTGAAGAGAGCTGTTGTGGAGTATTCATCACTGGATTTTTTTTAAAAATGGGTTGCACAAAGGCCTGTGAGGATGATTTTGGTGCAGTTGATACTGAGCTAGGAGAAAGAAATAGATAAAGCTCTTATGAGATACTTCCAGCTCTATTTTTGTATAGTTAGTAAATTTGGGTATTCCAGCATGGAATTACACACACAAAAAAGAGTAATCTTAAAAAAGAAGCAACCAAAAACTACTCGCTCAAAATATTTACATGTTTTTTGTTTTATTTTTTAAAATCATGATCCTCCTTGAATAACTTCACTTCTCCCTTCACACAATGTAGTTCAGCTTATGCTTTGCCAGTTTTGGTCACCTCAGGTTTTTCCTACGCAGCCCTTCCTGCATGGTAGGAACTGCCCAGAGATGTCTGTAAAATCATTACTTTATCTTCCCCTGTATCTCTCCTTAAAATTTACCATGGCTCTGAGGCTTACTCAGTCTTCAGCAAGTTACACCCTTGGAATCTTGTAAGGACAAATGTTGTTTTGTGGTTTCGTGGGGAAAAACTTTTTTTTTTTTTTTCCTTCTTTACTCTTTCCGCATGTATTTGCAGCACAACAATATGTCCTTAGATGTATGAAGAATCTGGGAGATCTCTCAAAACTCTGTCTCCCAGG
>NW_010131871.1:8664-19871 GCF_000699245.1 Pterocles gutturalis | reverse complement strand
AATGCCCACTGCTTTTATCACTATTGCTATAAAATCCAAGTCTCAGCTCACTTGAGTTTGTTTCTGTCTGCTGATTTATGTTTCTAGTCAAAATGTATTGAAAGCAGAAAATGAAGCTGAATGGCCTTCAGAAAAAGTGGAGTACAAATTGAAACTCTGAGCATAGGAAAAGCTTTCTAATCTTACAGTTTCCTTCGGACTGTATTACTTCAGCACTTTATTCTTCCTTGAAAATGTTTTTAACCTTCTTTGATTTTTTGCCACTTTAGAAAGAAGTCTGTTTCTTTGGCAAGATTACCTTGGGAAATTACATTTTTATACACTCTACTGCGGTGTACTCAGATGGTGCTTAGATTGAAGACTGCCTATAATTTACAGTTGTGAAAATTCTAGAGAAATTAACCAAATGAAGGGAATTTCCATTCCTCAACCTCTCAGATCCAGCACTGGCATCTAAACCAGCTCTCCCCAGCTCTTCATTTTACTCTGTTCTCCTAAGCTACCTGTAGCTTTTCTATCCCTACACTGTACGCCAACATCTCTGAAAACAGAATTGCAGCCCAGTACTATGTCTGCCATTCCATGCACACCCACCTCACTTTTCCCCTATTTTCTAAATCCTCTCTGTCCCCATGTGCTCAGGCAGGAGAGGAGGTCCTAGAACTGAGTCCTTGTAATTGTCTCCCACACGTGTCAGCACCTCCAGTGCTTGTTCTTCTCTTCACATATTTTTTCCCAAGTACAATGTCTTCCACGTAGCTGTGATAAATCCCTAGGCAGAGAAAATATACTCGTCCAATAAGACCATATAGAACAAGAGTTTAGAAGCACATTTCTGGAAAAAAAAAAAAAAAAAGTGGAGAGGAGTAACGAAAAAAAGGGTCACATGATTTGCTGATGTAGAGTCGGACTTCTGTGTAATATGACACTCTCTTGCTGTTTTTAGCAGGAAGCCAAATATATTTTGCTTCCTGAGGTAGTAAGAGTATGGTATCAATGAAAGAAAGGGAGATGAACCTTTTGTAACACAGTTCCTCTTCTGTGGAAGTAATGAATGAAAACACTTCACAGGACTGAATTTCTCATTCACAGCATCTGTTCCCCAGGGATGGATGAAAAGTGGATAATTATAAGTGAGGAAGTCAGAAGACCTGGTGCAGTAAGTACCATTGCTATAAGTCATGAGACTGGAGCAAATTTCTTTATGGCAACTAGATATCTCTTACTCTTTCCAGGAGCTTATTCATTCCACAGCAATAATCAGGAGCACATTGGGTCAGTCTTCTTCCATGTATATATTCTTCCCTACTACAGAAGAAGATGATGTCAGCAGGGAGATACTTTTCTTTGACTTTGGAGACTGCTTTGATTGGTGATAATTATTAAGACTTCCTTTTCAGACATACAGAAATTGTGAGAAACTGGAGAATGTCTCTGACAGAGCATCAAGCTTGACTGACTCACCAAGAAGTTCTTTCTTTAAATGGGAGCTGATCAGCAGGCCCATTATCACAAGCAATCTGCCCCCTTTGGCTACTTAAATGTAATTTGCCAGGTGGTTTGAAAACTTGATCATCTGCTAGAAACTGATTTGTTTTGTTTTGATTTTTAATTTTTTGGAACACACTGGCATATTTCTTTCCACAGTCACAGATATTAAACTAGACTTCTGTGGCATGTATCCAAGCAAAAATAAAACCCCAAAAAACCTAATTCCTAGCCCGTGAGAAATATTTTTCTCCTCTACTGGAGAAGGACCGACTGCTCTGCAGTTTGTAATCTCCTTAGATGTTTTGAGCTGTCTATAATTTTATCTCCGAGCTTGCCCGACTCAAAAGCATTACCCTGGCTTCTGCCCTCAAATTCATTAATTTATTAAGTTTGATGGAGGTATCAGTACAGGCTCTATAGAACTGATGAACAGAACTTCTATTTAAAGAGATAGTAAGATAATTTCTTTCACTCTGTTCAGTCTTTCTAATTTAGTTGTAGATTAGAATGTAACAGAATTTTCCAAGATACAATTTTCTTAATCAGAGAGCTTGATAATCTTGGTCTTTCTAGCAAGATTCTAGAACAAAATAAGACAAAGCAAAGTCTAGAGCGCTAAGGTGCATTCTTCTACGAAGGATTTTTAAAACCAAGTGTAATGCCACACATGCAACACATTTTTTTCATGATACCCATATGTCAAAGTTTTTGAAATTATTCTCAGAGTTTACCATTTTTTATGTTTCTTCTTGATTGTTTCCATGTAATTTGCTAACACTAGACAAATGACAGTGACAAAGATTATTTCATCAATGGTACACCTTGCTTCTCTTGCTATTTTCTGTTTTATGTAGTTGCTCCATTTTCAGATTCCAGGCAGGTAATTGAGAAAGACAGCTAAAGAGCCACAATTTTGAAGCTCTTTTTCTCTGTATTAAGAGTATATGCTTTTTTTTTTTTTTTTTTTTTTGCTAAGGCAGATCTTCACTGACATTTACTGTTGGCTTATTGGTATATCTGGAGTGTCAGAAACTCTACACAACCAGGCAGCTGCAGGGCAGGCACACTTGAGCAATAGTGAACAGTTTGACTTTCATGTCAAACAGTTCATTGACTGCATAACTCAAGAAAGCCCATGGAATATATGGCTGAATAACCACGGAGTCAAAACTTTGTAAAAGTGTAAAATTCACATTTATTGGGATGAATGTGAAAAGACAGCAAACTGTAGAATTAAAATAACTTCCAGAAAGCAAATAATTTTGAGAGATTATGCTGCACGTTACAGTTCAGGAAATTTCTTTTGCCTAACTTCAAAACAACAGATTTTATCTTTTGTTTAGTTGTGTAGTTAAGTATTAATTCACCTCACGGATAATTAATAGGAAAAAAGAAGGAAGAAAAGAGATAAAACTAAATAGGGTGGACTATGTACATTATACATTTCTCATGGAAAGAGATGAAAAAGGTTGTTTTTCCCAACATTGGAGATAGAATAAGATTATCTTAATCAGGCAGACAGATTTAGTCAATAATATTCACACAAAAATTAGCAAAGAAACAATTAATTTTCCAATAAATAAATAGATTCAACCAACTTGCTCTAGTTTAAATAAAATAAAATTATAAAATGATAAAAGAAGCTGCAGAATAGCATGAATTCCTTAGTATCCATCTTTCCAAACTTAGCATAAAGTAAATGGCTAGTTGTTTTGACAATCGATGGGGTTAGCACAGAGGACACAGGCACCAAAAAAAGTGCACTTATTTTTACTTATGTCCAAAATGACAAAGTAATAAGGAAAATAATACAGAGAAAATAAAGCAAGATAAGGCAAAGCAGCAAGACAACAAGCAAACTATTATAGTAAGCACAAAATAAGGTAATGCACCTAATCATTGCTACATAGAGTTAGTGACAGTGATTAAGAAAGATACATCACCAATTGCCCTGTATTACCATCATCCAAATCCACAGTCACTGGAGAGCCCGTTTACAGCGAAGGATTTGGAGAACTCATCCCGGCAATTGGGAAATCTCTATACAGTGCTTCCACTGTATAGAGGAGGCTTCCAAATTTCCCTGCAAACGGTCCCCGCTTTTATACAGTTAAATAAACAATTTTATATCTTAAGCTGCAAAAAACATCTGGTGTGGTTTTTTTTCTTCCTTGTTAACTTTTTCCCGCACTTGTCCAGAGCCCGAGAAAAGGTTAAGAAGAAGTAAAGGTGTCTGGTTGTCTTTGATTATGTATCTCTAAAGAAAGCCCGTCACCGCCCTGCTACATACTGTCACATAGAGGTCTGTTTGAAGGTTTGAGATAGGTTTCTCTCTCTTTCGCAAGTGGGGCTTCTGTTACACAACTATTACCTTACAGCAAGCGTTACAGCAATGCTCTATAAGCGTTAAACAAAAGCTTTTATAAATTGGCATATATTCATAAGGTAATACATTGCATATGTGATCAATATTACACATATTAGGTATATTGTTAGGTTGTGGGGTTCACCTAGAGGTCAACTTTGGTTCAGGGCCTCACTGCTCAGGCCCTAGTATTTCACTAGTTAAAATTGTCTACTCTCCTGTTCTTTAAAGAAAGTGCTTTAAATTCATCAGCTTATTTTAAGCCTGTAAGTGTACTTGCAAAATGACTAGTAGCATTTTAGCAAGAATACTTGCAAGTATTACATTACTTTGGATTTGGCAATTGACTTCTATTATCATTCTTGTTACAGTTTTCAATGTAGAATAGAAACTGCTAATGTCTGCCTAATGTTACTGAAAGCTTGACCATATTTTTTTTTCAGTTTGTTCAGTCACTGGTGAGATGTTTCATTATGGTGTCTTTTATTAAATTTGGTACAGAAAATAACATTAAATGGCAGAAGTTTGTTATGAAAAAGGTTAAGAGTTTACACCTCTGTTTGTGAAAGTAACTGAGTAGAAAAGTACTCAAAAATTTTCGTGGATGCTGATTTAGAGATAAAAATTCTAAGACTGCATTACTCCAAATACTAAGCAGCTTGAAACTTCAGGCTTTAACTTATTCTCAGTGAACTTCTTTCAGTGGGAACACTGCTGATAAATTGGTTGACTCCTTTGAACTATGGTATGTTTAGTGAAACTTATGTAATATTTTACTAAGTTGCTCATTCTTCTGTCACAGGGAGGAAAAATGGCGCCCTCCTCCCTGTCCCTTCTATAGTAGATGGCCATTTGTTTTATATAATCAGTTCTTACATTTTAATCTGTAAGGGAAGCAGCAGGAAGTGTGTTCAGAAGTTCATGGAAAGTTGGTTTTTTTCAGATTAAGAAAGAGCTCTTCAAAAGGCTTTAATAGGAAAAAAAATTACAAACGTACTTGATAATTGGTTGTGGTAGAAATGTGTGCATAATTTCTAGTTTTAATATGTGTCACTTTAGCTTCTAATCTTTGCTTCTTATTGCATTTTCTCAGCTAGATTAAAGAGCTCTTTACTATCTATTTTTTTTCTTACTGTGGAGAGTAATCAAGTTGTTCCTCACACTTTTTATTAAAAGAAACAGCTTGAGCTCTTTGAATCTTTAATTGTAAAACAGATTTTTAGGTATTCAGATTTTATTTGTGTCTTTCTTTCAACAAAGTTCACAATCCTTCAACATCTGTTTTGAGAACAGAGCACCAGAACTATTGAGTTCTTTCTGACAAGTAGAAAAGTCAGATACAGTGCAGGGTCTACCTCAGAGTGTATATTAACATGCAAATGTATTTTTATATGTATTTTTATATATGTGCTTGTGTGTATGCAAAGGTTATATTAATCCTTTTTATGATTACTTGGGTTCGTGAGCAACTTTTCATTGCTGGCCGTTGCTTTCCAGAGCACTCATCCGTTATTTTCTCTGTTTGATCTGTATTCAACTTGTATCCTTTGTGAATTCAGTATTATTCAAATTCACAGAGCCGGTAGAGGTTCTGTCTCTTTTAGTACACAGTACCACAGCTCTTGAAGTGCCATACTACAGCTGTGTGGTACAACATGCACCGCTTCCCCTGTGTAGTGTTGGTTTCCTTGGTCATGCAGACTGGAAGGGTGACATGACATCCTCTAGTGTGATCCCAAATATTGACAAAAGGAAGATGGAAACAAATAATGACTTAACTTCTCCAATACTTAATCAAAGCCTATGTTTTTTTCAGTTTATTTTTCCACAATGAACTTCTTAATGCATAATTTCAGTAAACTTGTTGTTGTTACTGGGGGTTGTTACTGGGTAGTAGTGATTATTCACTGGTACCCAGTGGCAGATGCCACAAAAGATCTTAGCGTATTGAAACTTCTAGAAGTGCTTCAATAAAATTATAAATGTGTGAACCTCAGCAGTAGGAGAAGGGAGTGTTACTAGTCTTGAATCTGGCCCTCAGCAAAATAATACATGAAAGCACATGAAAACACACAGTAAATATGTGTTTCATCTACTCAGGGATGCACATCATCGAGCTCATTTTTGAAGTGCCTCTATATTATTCATAGTATTCCTAAAATGATGAATAAATTATGAAATTTGTCACTGTAGATAATATATTCACATCGTGACTATAAATCCTTGAACTGTAACACCACATTTATCATCTATCTTGTCATATTTACTGTAGTATTTTCAACTTGGACTGTGATTATATGTAGGTTCTAGCTATGGAGATCTTTTGGATTTATGAAGTGAAAATTTAGCTACTGAAATACTGTATAATTTTAAAGTTAAAATATTGAGGGTTCTTAATTTTCTTGCTTTGTGGAGATTTTAGCAATAACATGATGTATCGCATAACAGCATTTAGTAACTGTGTAGCATGCTCTGTGCAGTACCGTGTATGTCTTTATGAGCCAAGAAAATGCGTAAGGCACTTACTGAGTGACTCTTCCCTAGGTGAACGCTGTTGCTATAGAGTTAACATATTAAAACACATTAAACACATTGAGATTAATGTAAAGTACTGTCTTCCCGTGTCCAGTGGGTGCTGTATTAAGCTTTTGTTCAGGCAGGTATAAAGGTAAATTTACAGAAACTATGAAAGAATGTTCAGCTTAGATTACTTAGGATTCAGTACCAGATTGATAGCCACAGGCATAATTCCTGTGCTTTTTACCAGTTTTACCACTATCAGAAGGACTCTATGTTCCTGCTAGTTTAGTTTTAGTATTACAGTCTGCCTACTGATTTTTGGCATAAAGCAGATAAACAGATTTCCTCCAAAGAAATGGCTCTAACTTTGTCAGTAAAACACAGGAACTATAGAACATGTTGCATACCCTGCTGTTAATATCTGTGGCTGAGCTTTAAGCAGTGTTTCCATTCAGTCTTAAGTGTGGTGAAAAAATAAGTATACAAACTTTGTATTGAAATTTTGGTGGAAATGGAATAGGTAGAAAAGATCCCCATAAAGAAAGCAGTATTTTCCTCCTTTTTTGTGTGTTTGCTACTGAATCATGGAGTATAGGTTAACCCAGGTTGGAAGGGACCTCAGGAGGTCTGCAGCTCAAATTTATGAAAGGAGATCAGACACGGTTGCTCAGGACTTACCCAGCTGGGCTTTGCACAATCCCTCTGGGAAACCTGCTCCACTGCCAGACTGTCCTCACAGTGAAAAAGGTTTTTTTTCATATCCTATTGGATGGGATTTGATTTTTTTTGTTGTTATTGTTTTGTTTTGTTTCTCAGTGTGTGTTTGTTACTCAGTCTGTATACTTAAAACTGTATTTTTTTTTTTTTTTTTCAGGTAAGGGAAATGTTGGTTGCCAGGGATAAGTAAGTAAGGATATAGTTAGTAACAAAATTCAGAGTCCTAGGACCTCAATATATAGGACACTCTTCTGCAAATCTTTGTGCTTAAATTACAAGTCTTCTGAGGAATCATATTTTCCATTACAGAAATGGCAGAAGTAAAGCCTTTAGTTTGTTGTAAAAAACTTTTATTTTGTTTAAACTTTGACAGGATTTGGAAGTGTTTTTGAATCATTTGGGCACATATTGATGCCTTCAAGGATTTCTTCTTGTGTGTTGCATGTAGAAAAGCTTAAGACAAAAAACCCTAGATGTGCTCTGAAGAGATTCTCCAGTTACATTGGTGGTAGTGTTGTGTGTTCATTATGAAAGGGGAATTGCATAGGTGGACTATGTTGATCGCTAAACTTACCAATTATTACTGAAGGAGGAAGACACACAAAAGGAACTGGAACATGTAAATAAAATTAGTAATTGCAAAGAATATATAAAGACAATTAATTACAATAAATAGCTCAAGACATTAAAACATTAATACTAGGAGACAATTTGCACTAATTGGCTGTATTTTTGTAAACTTGGACTATCTAGTTTATTCAAAAGGCTACTGGCCTTAGTTCACTGTACTAAACTATCTTTTTGAAGTACATTGCTACAGTACTTGAAACACAGTAGGTGGTATTCTTAAGTCAGTGTAGGAGAGAATTAAGCATGGATTCCTTCTAAGTGCCTCCACAGTGTGTATGAGCTGCAATTTCCCTATGTAACTTCGACATCATGTGCAAAGAACTTAGCGAGTAGGTGCAGTGTCCATCTGATTTGAACATTCATTGATTTAATGATTTTGCCTGTTTCAGCTTTCATAGGCCTAATTATGGGCATTACACATAGTTGCATTCTTCATCCTAATGATATGCTAGATCAATGATTTCTCATGATTTAACTGCTAATTGCTAACCAATGGCATAGGACTGTAATAAACCGCTTTGTTCATTAAAGCAAGTATTCTCAAATGGCCTTTTTAAAAAATTTTTAATTTGAAAATTTAAAAATGACAGAATCAAGTACTATAATACCTGCTTTTGTCTGTGTCTTATGCTATATAGATCTTAATTAAATGAAAATGAAGACGTTAAAGAACATTTTCCTTTGTAGTATACTGGTGTGAAAGACTGCAATTTTCAGCATTCAGCTCAGTGATAGATTCTGTTTTTCTGGAAACTTTCTGACCCAACCTAATTTCAATTAGTACTTCTGTTTTTATGTCTCTGACATAGTGCAACTACTACATGTTGTAATTCACGATACACGGAAGTTCTCAGGATATGACTGACTGAAGTAAAATCTCCTGTGTAAACACAACCAGAATTAGTCAGTTCAAGGTCCCAGCTTCATCTGTGAATTAATGAATATTTAATGGCTCTTTCTTATCTTTAATTTCAAGTTAAACCACAACCTTTGGGCTTTGTCCTTTTAGGCTTCTTAGACTACTTCTTGAAAGACTTAAGATCAGATGGCTCTTTTGACTTTAAAGCCCACTCTTTGCATATTCTGATTTGCCAAGGGTCTGACTACAGGAAGGTTAGTTTCCCCAGCTCTGATGAAGCACTTGAACTTCAATAATTCTACCAAAGATGTGGGCCTGAACCTTCTGCCAGATTTGGTATTTAGAACTAAAAATGGTTTGTTGAGTTTAAGTATATACAGACCCCAGTAAAAGTGAATAAAACTGTTTGCAGCAGAGGGCATTACATCAGCTAGCAATCTGCAGGAGTGGTTCCTGACACACAGCTTAATGTTTTTCGCTTTTCACAATTTCAGGTGCATACAGATAGGAGAAAAGGATTTGAGCAGTGGTCCTATACTCTCTAGTTCCAGCAGTGATAAGCCATTGGTGCTGAAGTGGATTTGAGCTAGTGTCTACAAGCAGAAGTACTTTCAAAAAAATTGTGCATCATATAGAAGACGACGAAAGTTCGCCATCAAATATCTAACTTTTTAGAAGTGTCTTTTTAATTTTTTTTTTCTTTACCAGAGAAGAACTGAGAAAGAATGTTGCTTGGCAATACCATTTCTGTGTGGTACTCTCATACTATCACTGTAGGCATAGGGCAAATGCATATTGAAGACTTCTGCAATATGCAGTACAGAAAACAAAAAAGGATATATTTATGACCTGAAAAACTGGAAAATATTGTTAATCTGGACCAAATTTGATTGTTTCTGACTTTTTAGCCCTGATAAGAGCCTAGAGTTTTTATCTGAATATAACTTTTGTGTTTTGCTCTTTACTAGATAGTTGCTATCTCTTTGACAACATTTATCTCTGAGAAAGCATTCCAGTCCAATATCAGAAGTATAGAGATTTAATTTTGTTCTTTTAAAAACCTCAGCAACTTTAGTTACATCATAATCCTTATTATGTCCCCCAAAGTCAGCAATAGCTGTGACTGATTTTTTTTAGAAGCACGGTCATGTCATTCCTACATTTCTTTCAGTTTATTCAGTGACTATGGAGATGGTGTGTTTTTTGTTAGATTTCCTCTTTTTTTACAGGGACAAAGCCCAACAACCCCATAAAGCGATACACAAGGTGGAATTCAATCTTATGTTTTTCAGAGTCAGTGCAGAATAATGAATTTTCATATTTGGCACTTTAAGTGCCTTTTTTTTTTTTTTTTTTTTTTTTATGTAGCAGCTGACAAAAAGAAGTGCCTTTGTGAATATTTGGTGTTTCTGAAGAAATGCAAACACGTTTTATATTCAAACCTAACATGATCACCTAATTTAAATGCAATATTTTTATTTCTTATGTTAAGTAAACTCTGCCGTTTTGGTTTGAAGTAGTGTATATTGCCTTATCTGAGTCAACGTGCTGCCTGATAAGCATGTGTTTGCTTTTAATAATAATTGCATTTTCATACTTACAAAAAAATAAGTTAATTTCTCAAGGTAAAAGGTAAAGCAAATTAAGAACATCAGGGCATAAGAAGGCGCAGCTGAGTCAGAGCAATGGGCCATCCAGTTTAGTATTCTTCAGCTGAGAGCATGGCAATGGGAAGTGCTATTTAGGGAAAGTATGTGAGCTTCTCGTTTGCTTTTAATAATAATTGCATTTTCATACTTACAAAAAAATAAGTTAATTTCTCAAGGTAAAAGGTAAAGCAAATTAAGAACATCAGGGCATAAGAAGGCGCAGCTGAGTCAGAGCAATGGGCCATCCAGTTTAGTATTCTTCAGCTGAGAGCATGGCAATGGGAAGTGCTATTTAGGGAAAGTATGTGAGCTTCTCTGTTTTCTGTAGTCTACTCTTTTTCCTTTTCTTCCTTAATGACCTGGATCTGTCTAGTTTAGAAGTTTTGGAAGGTAAGATTTTGCTTATGCCTTTTTAATTTCCTTTTATATACCTATTGACTGTGGGGCTTTTTTGTAGTCTGTGTTTTTAATCTAATGGTACTTTTTGCCTCCCCAACCTTGAGATGTAGCAACAAATTATACAAAGTACTATTGCCTCTGTATGATCTTTTATTTTACCTCCTTTATAATAATATCTTGCTAGCTTTAGCAAATGATTCTTATATCTAATAGTGTGCATTTTAGTGAGTAATAGTTCTCCACTTACTCGCTACATTCAGAATTTTCTAAAGCTTAATCATATTCCTTTTGTAGTATCTTGTCCAAATTAAGGAGTCCTAGCCTTCTTAATCTTACACTATAGGGCTGCTGCTGCAAGCCTTTAATAATTTGAGTTGTCCCTGTGTGTACTTCATTGGAGTCCTCTGTACTTTGGAGTCTAACTCAATTGTGTCCTCCCTGAGATGGGGAGTTGCATGTGCTGCTCAGGATGTGGGCTTGCTAAGGTTTTCTGGAGAGGCCTTTTATAAATGTATCCTCTGCCTTATTCTTAATACCTTTCTTGAGGGATACCCAATGCCTGTTTGTTTCCCTTTGA
>NW_010131871.1:5209-8633 GCF_000699245.1 Pterocles gutturalis | reverse complement strand
CTGCTGAATGTTAAGCTGGTGAGATCAGAGAAATATCAGTGATGACTCCAGGAACTGTTCCCTATATTGGCACTTTCAGTTCTGGATTTGTGATACGCTGTTTAGATTACTGTTTCTACACATTTATGAACTTGGAAGCTCATCTACTATCTTTTGCATGCTCAGTTTGTGAGGATTTCCTTACTGTCAATGTGAAGAGCTTAGTATCATCTGCTTACTGTATTTCTATTGAACACATTAAAAATGTTCTTCTTATGTGGAGTGTCAAGGCTTTAGTGTCAAATACCTAGAAACCAGAACACTGTGATTGTGGTTGTCTATGCTACTTTAGTTTGTAAGCAAAACAAGTTTCTACTTTCATGGTTACATTCTCTGCTTCGCTGTACTGGACCTTGATATAGTATGCAGATGCAATTGCTTGTAGTAAACTGTAAGGTTAAAAAAACCAGAAAAGCACTTCTAGTGCATTTTTCCAAGAAAAGTAAGTTTTCTAGGATGCTGAGTCTCTTCTGTGGGTCTAAGTTTTTCTGTTTCTTTATTCAAGTGCTCTGTACAGTCAAGAATTATATTGTTTCACACTAGTCTCTTGCACTCTGTGTCTGGCAATTCAAAAAAGTATCACTTGAGCTTGTTTTTTTGCTCATACAGAGATTTCTGTCTCTTCCTAATGTTGCTTGTTATTGACTGTGTTGAAAGTTTCAGATCTTTTGATGCTGTCTATTATTTGAAATCCTGTATCTGTGAATGCAGGGTACTGCTTTTATGAGATACTGATTTTCCTGGCTAAAACTTATATTGAGTGTGAGAAATGTTTTAGGCTGAGGATAGTGCAAGTGATGAGGCTTCTTGTCTGTGTATATATAAAATGCACATGGGCAGCATACAGCTTGCTTTCCAGATTTTTAATACTTAAGTGTGTGCAACCAAGACATGTTTGTCAATTTTTAAGTTAAATATTTTGTCAGCTCATCGGTGGATGTTAGTAAAGTGCTAATGTTAGTTGGGTGAACTGATTCTGAAGAGCAGATAAGAGAAAATAGCTCAGATTAAGTTATTACTATTGTCATTACTAGCATGTACTTTACTAGCTCCCACAATACTCCTGGTGCTCCCTGTAAAGAAGGGGATACTTATTCCTTGCTCCAGAGAGATCCCAAGAAGTGCAAGTAACAGATGACAGCTGGGGGTGATTATGAATGGCTTAAACCAAAAATCAGCTATTGCCAGCTGCATGCCAAATTGTGATCCTAATGAAAGCAAAATGGGTAGAAAAGAATTTAGTTAAAATGTGATAAAAAGGAATTCAGAAATGTAAATAGATAAAACTTACATTCCACTGATCTAGTGGTACCTTTTCTACTCATATACAAGCTTCCCTCAAGTGAAAAGGTCCTTTAATAAAAACTCCCATTCAAACACATTATTTTGTTTAATAGTTTAAAATGATCACCAAATTCAAGCTAAGTTTCCAAAGCTGAACCATGCTCAGAAGACGGAAGGAAATGTCTGTAATTGGACTAGAGTTTTAGCCAAGAGAGTTTGCACTATTTCAATACTTTGAAGCATGTTGCTAAAGGGTAGGTTTTAATCTACATCTAGATTAAAAAAAAAAACAAGTATTCCATGCAACAATACCCTACTCTTTCTGTAAGTTTCCATACATCTCCATGTTCAAAATTACATTCCAACTATTTATGCATTTGTCTCCAAACTTGTCTAATGCCTCTTCTGTTTTGCTTATATAAAGTAATGTATATGGAATAAAATTACTTTCACCTGTCTGTAGCCATCTAAACTAAAGGCATCTAGTTTGAGCTCACCCTCTACTAAATATTTTTGATACATGAAGGTCTACTACCATTCTTAATTTTCTGTACCTGCTTGTATGGCTCTATCTATCAGTCCAGGAGGGTGCAGATTTTCCCCATGGTCCCCTGTCATATATGACAGCCCTGTGCAGGGACCTGAAATGGCATGAGCCGCTTGCACATGGGCACTTGCCATCATCCTCTTCTCCCAGACAGCTGAGAATGAATTTCTCTTGAGCCAGAAGCTAGACAAATTACCATCTCAGACTAAGCACCTAGATTTTAGGTAGTTAATGTTATTCGCAGGTTAAAAACAAAATACTTTGAGAATAGTTCTTCTAGATATAGGCTTTTTCTCTTCTTGGTTTTGGTGGTTTTCCTATATATCATAAAATCTTAGAATGGCCTGGGTTGAAAAGGACGTTAAAGATCATCTAATTTCAACCCCCCTTCCTATATAGGAAAAAATACTTTGTGCTTTTTTGTCTTGTATATTTATAACACACAACATCAGTGAATTTTCTTGTATGGATCTGTTTAAAATCCCACAGTTAGTTACATTTTATGAATTACTAAATGGTAGTTGTAATCCATAGGAATATGCAATGACTTAAGTTATTTTTGACATAATGTGTTGGATACCTAGACACATAAAAGACTCTTTCCTGAGCTTTGCTTTTCAAAGGCATATTTCCTACAGAATTGCTTGTATATTATGTAGTGAACCAGTTCTTCTGTGTCAGGAACTTGATGCTGTTCCCTGAAAGCTCACAAATAGAACTAGCTCTAGCAATTAATTTTTATTATAAGGATGTGTATGATCTTTACACAAGAACTCATTTTTCCACATGCTGAAAAATTAGTCACTCTGGTCAATTCCAAAATAACAAACAATGCCATCTTGGTATTCAAGTTCAAATATTGGTTACATATACTTGATGTTAATTACATATTTAAATAAGAGGAATATATATTTCTTAAGATGCTTGATTAATGTTTCTTAAAGACTTTATAAAATAACTCTAGTCATTCAGAAACTTTTCTGAAAAGGTAGATCATCTTTGTTTAAAAAGTGGACCAGAAGACAAAAGCCTCTCTTCAGGGTTGTGCTGCATGATTTGTGCTGTGAGTGGATTTTTAAAATTATGTTTAAGCAACCATATATAAACCCAGTAATTTTTCATTTGTTTCTGTAGAAAGGAAGGAAATGTATTGCTATAGCTATGAACTGCAGCATAGAACCAGTGAAAGATAAGAAACAGAAATGAAAGGGTTTATCATGTTCCAGGATAAAGGCCACTTCCAAAACAGTTTGTTGTCTAAGAAGTGGTGTAGAAAGGAAGCAAGTCAGAACTGGTAAGAAAATATTCTGGAAATGAAAAGTACAGATTGTCTGTTCTAAGCATATGCATCCCAGGATCTGAAGGACGGTGACCACATTACCTGTAGTGATTTATGAAAAGTTATGGAGAACTGAGAAGCTGCCACTGAGAGAAGATAAATGTGCTGCTGATTGAAAACGTGATTCTAAAAATGATGCCACTGTGCAAGAGCACTTTCTTTAAGTCTTAGTAGTATACTGAAATAAATATTGCTTTTGTAAACACTCAAAGCTT
>NW_010131871.1:0-5178 GCF_000699245.1 Pterocles gutturalis | reverse complement strand
GGGAAAGAACAAATATCATGCACATGTAATTTTTAAATAATCTAATAAACCGATAAAGACAATGTAGGAATACATGAAGCTTAATGTATGTAGAATTTAATGAAGTATTATATTATAGCAGGAATTAATAAAATAGTGGTTTGCAAAGTCTCATTAAAAAATAAGTGTAAATTGACTTGAATAACATGTGGGTTGAACATTATCCAAAAGATTGTAAACAAAAGATAATGATAAGCAACAACATATTGAGCTGGGATATGAAGGGTGTGAAGTATGTAGCTGGGATGTCACAGAGATCAATGTTGTGTCTGATCTAGTTTAATATTCTCATTAGTGATTAGTAAATGATGTAACCAGCATGTTAATAAATTTCCTCAGACAAAGATGTACTAGAAGCAATACAGACCAATAAAGTCAGTTCAGAAATCTAGAGAGGTTAAAAATATAAGCAAGCTATTTGATCTGAGAGACCACAAACTTGCATGTGTGGTGAAAAACTCATTAAAGCATAGATAATTGTGGACTTTTTCTATTAAAAGTGCATCTAATATTGGGATAACAAGAAAATAATTGTGTGCAAGTCCTGATCACTAGGTGCCATATGTCTGCAAGTAGGTCTGTGTGACAGACAAGAGGAAGATGGTGAGTGCCCTGAGGTTCTTCTCTCTAGTGTTTGCACACAGATGTAGGTTGGCATTTCCGCATTTGTCATAATTTTTATAACGGCTAGTTCTCCTTTGGTTTCTGGCATCATCAATACTTCAGGTTTTCTCCTCACCTACAGACAGGAATGTAAATGGTTATAACCAATGTGAGCAGAGGAAAAGAAAAGAAAGGTCCTCTATTTGAGTCCATTTGCATGGACTTTCAGGCTCAGACAGTTAATATTTTTCCTGGGAGTGAATCAGAAATTCACATTTATCAGCAAATTTTCATAGAAAAAAATACATCTTGGCTGTAGAGTCTGAATGCTGCTTTGAACTTTTTGCTACAGTATTTGGTTCCTTTGGTGGTTATCTGACTAATTTTGGTCAATGTTCCAAAACTGGCCTGAACAAATGACCAGTATGTCTTTCATGCCACCTCTGTTGCTACTTTTGTTTACTTTTTTGCATGGCGTGACTTCTTAATGCAATGTTTTGTGCTGGGGGCTGGGATTCTCCTGAACCATTTACAGTTTGAGCTGAAAGTTACCTTTCAGGTGGATGGGTCTTTCCTTCTCAGAAGAGAAGTAGCCAGGAGACTCGGTCTCCTACTTGTGAACCCATAGTGACTTGGATTAGCAATAGATAGGAGAGCTACAAAAGCTGCTCTGTTTTTCTGAAAGTGAGAAAATAAAATCGAGGCAGAGGCATTTAAAAATGTTAGTCTTCTGTGAAGTATACTTAGTGTTTATCCTACTGTGCAACGGAGTTTCAGCACTTGAAATCTCAATGCACTGAACTATGAGATAGAACACAGTAGAGCTGGATGGCTTCCCCATACCACTTAGTAGTGATGGTGGAAAGAACTTATTTTCTGTTTGTGTGTTGATTTCCAGGCTCTCACCTTGAAGAAAGACATGCTGACATCAGCTGAGAAGAATAATTGCGAAACACTTGATAAGAGTAATCACATTTGTCTGGGAGACTGTCAAATTCAAAGTTTGATTTCCACCCTTTACTTTAGACTTTGGATGTTCCATTCTTAAACCGGGAAGGTTAAAGTCTGCCTTTATTCCATAAATTGGAAACAGATGATAGTTGTTTTTTTTTTAACATGAGTGGATCTCAGAAGGGTTGCTAGACTGCATGTGCTGGATCTGAATAATATGTACTTATGGTGAACAAAGTAAAATACAGAATTCCTAGGTCTTGTAACTTGTTTTTCCCCATATCATTTCACCTGCTAACAGACACAAGCCTTGTGGAGTATGAGAAGTATCTTGGTCAGAGCTTGTGTGAGCATCCTGGTTGTTCTTAACTTATATGTCAAAATGGATATCTGACTGTTAGATAGCTGAAGTGGAATATGATCAATGCTTCAGGTTAAAACTTGCTCAGTTTTGCTTTCCTTTTGTGCATAACCTTCCATATGCTTCTGATTGTAGCATAAACCTATGTCTACAATGTTCTTTTGGATAGCTGTGTAATCATTAACATGCAAATTGTGCTGCCGTGCACTGAGTTCATTTTAATCTTTAATGTATGCAAAAATATATGTCTGGATTGTCAAATGCAGATACCTAAACTTACAGTAAACATCTTAAATTTATATTTAGGCACATACTGATTTATAGATGTGCTTTAATGCATTTCACAACTGTGAATGCCCCCAGAACAGCTGGGAATCTACCTCATTGTGGATTGGTGGCTAAGTATAAGCTATACTAATATTTGGGTTTTGACGTTGTAGTGGTTTCCTTCATGTATAGATTATCCTTTTGGATATTATAGGACAAACAATTGGAAAACTCTTTCAGAGTTGGAGTAAAAAGGAGGAGGTTTATTTATAATCTAAATCCTGCTTGAGAATGGCAGTGTTAAAGATCAATTTTCTGTGTTCAGTTAGTTAAGAAACATATTCACAGAGAAATTATCTATAAATGACACTGAAGCTCTGCCAAATTACACAGCTAAGTATATTCTTATTCAATTATTTGGCTGGTGCTCTTCAGTCTGTCTAGCTTGCACTAGCAAGCTTACAATTCAATAAATCTTTTCGTTTTCACACAAGGGATGTAATGCAAAACACTTCAGCCCAGGGTGTTTTAGACACCTGGTCACAAGTCCCTCCTCTGTGTTATTCCTTGAATAAACTGGAGTAGCATCAGATGTCCAGAGGAGGGCACTTGTGGCCCTCCAGTCAGCCTGCTCAAACCAAAACACTGTCTGTAATAGAGAGTTCTTGTGGCTGGGGGAAGAAGACTTATCTTACTGAGCCACAGTACAATTAAACAGTTATGGGTAATGTGTGGCATCAGTTTGAAGATTTGCTTGCAGGTTTCTGCAAATAGTTGGTATATTTATCACACAAGGTGCTATCAAAAAGAGCAACAATTTTCAAGTGCTTTCAGAACTGCAGCTGGTGTCTGCAGAAAATGGTACTTGTACCATGAGGGCCAGAAGCATTTTCTGCTCAAAATGCGGTCCAGCCTCTTAGGCTTGAAAAATATATAGAGTGACACTGGGGTTTTTTGGGCAAGAAAAATTAGTTTTCTAGAATTGTTGGAGGAAAAAAAAAAACAAAGGGATTGTGGAATGTTATACTTGATGCAATATAATTCAGTATTTGAGGTCTCATGGAAAAATAACAATATACAAACAATTTTGAGTGTTAAAGTTTTTAGTCTCCAGCTAATTATCTGGATTATTATCTGTGAAACCAAAGTAGGTATTTGAGTATGATAGATGGACATGTTGATTGTGTATTATCAAAAGCTGACATCTAAATTCTAGTATATGAACACAGCAGTCATATTTGCTCTTGAAGAGTATCTAGTCATGTTAGGAAGGCTAGCCTAAGACACTTCAACTTCTGTGGCTAATAGATCAGACAGAAACTGTAATAACTTTTTAGGGTATGTATTTATGTATGTGAGGTTAGAGAAATAAAATGTCATTTCAGCTTTTTCTTCAAATAAGGTTTGGTAGCAGAACAAACATTTTGAAAATGCCTACGTTGCAAAAAGTTGTAGCATTCAGGAGACAAAATTAAGTTGCTCTTACAAGTAATTTCCAGTTAAATAGATTTTTTTTTTTTATTAAGAAAGTCCCTATAAAAAGTTACAGCTGAACTGACTGAGGGGCCTGTATTACTGTGCAAAAAAACTCCAACCCTAGTAAATCATTTTTCCAAGGGTCATTGAAGCTTTCTAAACACATCTTCTTTTGCTGTTCTGTTGGAACTAACAGAACTGACTTCTGAGATCTGTGAACTTGTATCACGTGTCACATACAGCATTCTGAAGACTAGAAGGTAATGCTCTCCTGGGCTAGAGGAAAACATTTTTAATTGCAATACCAATGCTTTTGTTTTAAATACTTTGTTAAATTTTAGTGGAAACTTTTTTAAAAATTTAAAAATATCTTACACCTACTGCATACAGGAGACTAGAAACATCTTGAGTTAGAAAACAACCACTTTGAAATTTATTGACACAATTTAATTTCCAATAAATGAATGTCTTAGAATTACATTGGTTTAAACTTCTCTGTTCTGCTGATGCTAAAAGTGTCAGGAAAGTATGTGTTCTTTCTCTGTGGAGATGTGGAGGGGTGTGTGTCAATGGCATCTCTCTTCTGCTTTTTTTTTTTTTTTACTAACTACTTTTTGTAAATTACTCTTTCTGAATGAATGAATCGTATATATGTTTTTAGCAAATGTCCTTTCAGTTGCTACAGTGATGCTGTGGCTATCATGAGGTATGAGGAAGAGATTAGCTTCCAGGGAGAGAGTGCTAGACCAGCTGATGTAGTTTGGAGGAAAGGGAGAAGCTATCTGACATAGTCCTGACCTGGAAGTTTGCTTGTGTGTGTTGGAAAATATTAGTTGAGAGAAGTCTCTTCTCCCTATAAATCTTGCCTTGCTTAGTTTTTCCTCTGCAATTTCAACATATCAAACTAATTGAATAACACTAGATACAACTTGTAGTATCATCAAATTAGTTCCAGTTATCCTTCTATACCATATTTCTCACCAGTGCCCTCTTGAATTCTCATTAAGTGAAATTTGATGAGCTGTGATGATAGCGGGGTCACCTTCCCTTATTCACAAAGAAGATGCTGAGCAACAATATTCTACAAAGGATTACAGAACTAATCCCCTAATTTCTCTCCCTGGGACGACTGTGTTGCTTATCTGTTCAGGCTGGCATAGCAAAAAGAAAAAAGGCAATTTGTATTAACATAATCTGTACAGTACCTATGGCTGAGATGATCCTAAATTTAGACTATCATATTGTTAATGCTGACTGAAAAACAAGTAATAAAAAGAAAATAGCTGTGTGCATCCTCAGGAGATAAGAGGAACCTAGAATATATTTGACTGATGTGTTTGCTCCATTTAAGAGGGCAGAGCTGTGCTGTATTTAATCAGCTGAGATTTGTCTTTCCCAAATTCAAATTCCATGTGTTGAAGAGCACACACCAAAGTTGCAAAAAAGGCTGCATGGAAAATCTTGAGTACACCTCTTCTATG
>NW_010131870.1:0-47464 GCF_000699245.1 Pterocles gutturalis | reverse complement strand
ATAGATTTGCAGGTAGGACTATTAGTAAACGGAAGAAAAAAAAAGTGAGAGAAAAGCAGACAACAAATCATCCCTGGAAAAAAAATACAGACAACTGTAGTTTTGACAAGAGTGCTTCAGAAGGAAACTCTCCAGCTTTTTTGTTTATATAGATGTAAATTTTCTGTAATTCAGTGCTGAGGCTTCCCTAATAACACAGGGAGTCTGTGTTTCGTTATTCTGGAGGATCAGTTTCTATCCCGGTTTGTTTTCCCCAGCAGCAGAAGGGGACCGGGCGGGCTCTCCCCAGCTCTGCAGCCCGTGATGCCACCCGTGCAGGTATTTGCTGAGATTCCTGACAGATAACTGCACGGCAACCCCGTGCGTGCCTTCAGCTACTTCTAGTGTATTTTAAGAAACACATGAAACTCTTGTACAGGATGACTCATAGCATAGCAGTCCCATTAATGCATTTAAACATAAAATGCATATGCCATAAAGGGATATCCCAGGGCCTGCATTTTCCTTATTTTTTTTTTTTCTCCAGAAATACAATTCCGTTAATGTTTGCAGATTGTTTCTGAGCAATTCACCACAACTCTCAAAGCACGCTATTTTGTTTCATGTCTCTCATAGGTAAAACACGCATGAGTCTGTCAGACCTTTGTTTTACTTTTCCATTCCTGGAAGTTTTATGATTGGGATGCCACTGCTGGGTGAATTTAGCTGGTAGGATGCTGCACATGTGGGCTGCTTTCTGCATCCAAGATAGCATGAGGTGGGGGAGCGTCAGTGCTTTTGGGGACAGGGGAGGGGTGTAGACACATCAAAATAGCAATGGACCTATGTAAACATACTCATGGGCATTATTTGCGTATAACACCATCCCCTGTAGCTCTCAGATCAAGGTGCCATGTGAGGGGGAGTGAAGACGTCAGTGTAAAAAGCAAGTGGTGCACCTGGGGTAAGTACATTCCTCCCAAGATCCCCGTCTCTCAGCTCCTATGCCAGCTCATTGTCCCCATTGAGAAGGATCATACTAAAGGATCCATTTGCACACAACCCTGGAAGCTTTATCTTTCACCTTCCCAGCCTCACACCCATTTAAAGCCTCTTAGAGTCCACAGCTGGTCACCCCATGCTGGCCCTTTCCCACCAGGACCAGCACAGCTGCTTGGTTCAGGCTGCTGGCAGCCAAATGGAGGATGGCACCCATTGGTCCTTAAGAAGGGCAAAAAGCCCCCTTCATCATCCTATCCCCCCAAAAAACCATCTAGGGGGCGAGAGGAGAGCAGAGCACAGAGGTATGCACAGCATTGCACCCCATAGTCCTGCACAGGCTCCTGGTGTCTAGGCAGCCTCTTCTCACAGGGATTCCCCAGATTTCACACCCGGTGGGGTGTCCCTGCTAACCCGAGCACAGAAACTTCACTTCTCAAAGACCAAGAAAAAGATAACTGCTGGGTGATTCATCCCAGAAGTGCTGGTGGGTGCCCTCTCCCAGCTGACTGCATAGACCAGACTTCAGTTGTCTGCATGTGGCTGAGATGAACCCAAGCTTCAATCTCTCAGGTGTCAGGTCTTTGCAAAATGGGGGCAGTTCCTGAGAGCAGGAAACCTTCACTTCTTTGAAATGTCTGGCATGCTCTCAGGTACTCAAGGCATTAATCATAGAATCATAGAATGGTTTGGGTTGGAAGGGACCTTAAAGATCAGTGACTTATCAGCTTCATCTGCCAGTTCCTTCAGGACCTGTGGATGCATCTCATCAGGCCCCATGGACTTGTGCACCTTCAGGTTCCTTAGACAGTCTTGAACCTGATCTTCTGCTACAGTGGGAGGTTCTTCATTCTTCCAGTCCCTGCCTTTGCCTTCTGTGACTTGGGCAGTGTGGCTTGAGCCCTTGCTGGTCAAGACTGAGGGAAAAAAGTCGTTGAGTAGTGTCATGAATACACACATAGTAGCAATTATTAACCAAATTAATAATGCTCACTGCCTTATTCTCAGTCTTATGTTTTGGGTGCGGATCATAAGAAAAGGTCCACATCCAGACCCCTCTCCATCCCCACCAGATTCGTTCCAATATGCAGAGCAGAGCAGTGATTCCCACTTGTGGTTTTCTGTTTTTTACAGTTTTGGCTGGAAAAAAAAAAAAAAAAAAGGATGACAAGGATGACCAGCACAGCATGGGGCTTCTCAGAGGGTTGAAACTTGTCCTCCTTACCCGCCTCCACCAGTGCTTGCATGCAAGCCTGGTTTGGTTATGAACTAGAGCAGAGAACAGCAGGAACTCCAGGGAGAGGTGTGTGAAGAACAGAACTGTTGCGGTATTTCAGCACTGGAAGATTTTTGCAGAATATGGGGCTAGCACACTTGCCATAACAGTCTCTTGATCTCCTGCATTAGTCTCCTCCTGAAATCAAAAGCCATTAGGGGTTTTCCTTCTGTTCCCTGCACAAGCCTTCATAATTCCATCTCCTCCCCCCAAAAAAAAGATTTTTTTGGGGATACCTGCTTAGCATACATGAGATTAATATTGGCATGGGAATTCTCAGCTGTGCCTGGGGTGAATTTGAGCCTGAACAGTTTAACAGCCTTTCCAGCTGCACCAAGGCAGCGTTACACACGTCTGATGGATAGCGCTGCAAATCACCGTGGACCACACATCAGTGCAGAATTACATTTATAGACTTAACTTTGGGATGAAATATTGAATCTGTGGTTGAGTCTTGCTACCCAAGTGTCAGAAAAATGAACTGCAGTGAGCCAGCAAACTACAAGGAAGCAAACACCCTGCCTTGGGTGCTCCACCGGGGGCCTGGTACCAGCGAGGTGGGGCAGGTACCTTTGGGAGTACAGATCAGGAATCTTTGTCCTGGGCAAAGGACAACAGTGTGCAATGGGCACCTTCCAGATGCAAAGGAAATCTGAGGAGCAGGCTACAATTGTCCTGTCAAAGGACATTAGAAAATCATTACAAATAGATTCTGCCTTGGAAAAAAGGATGCTTGAAGCAAATAGGTCTGTTTGCTGTCTCCTGTCTTCCTGGAGTTCTGGCTGCTAGGCGAGGAGCTGGGAGTGGAGCAGAAACGAGACCCTGTGGGATGTGTATCACAGATCTGACATGTCCCAGCAGAGGGAAGGGTCTTGCCCAGCACACATTTGCCAGAGCTGTGGCAAGCTGAATGCCGCTCTTCATATACTTTTCCTCTTTTTTAAAACAGACAAGGAGCACTATTGCATCTGTGAGATGAAAACTTAAGAATCCAGAATTTCTGGTGGTCAGGTATCAGCATTCCCTTCTTCTGGCATGTTATTTTATTTAAGGGGATTTTTGTTACGTGGTACTCAAGCATCTACCTGTCTTGCCCTCAGCCAGTGCCTGCACTCACCTAATCAGCTGCTTTTCCTTAGATGCTCACAAAATTATCTCCACTGCTCCAGTTCTCTGACCCTTTATCTTTGTAACTAGAGCAGCCAGAGGCAATGAGAATTGTGTAACCATCTCCCCACTTCCCAAGTGCTTGGGACAGGTCTGGTAACTTTGATAATATGTCCCATGGGATATACAGAGTAAATCTCTATTAGATTAGGCCACTTATAAATAAACTGGCTGCTCGTTATAGGAAGAAATTAAAAAGTCATTATTTTAGTTATCACATGAGAGAGGCATGACACACAAATAATTCAGCTAATATTAAACTATCAAGCAAATGATGAAAAATAAATATCTTTATTTTACAAGTTATGTTTAGTGAGTTAGGTGGTGTTGGGTTGGACTTGATGATCCTTGAGGTCTTTTCCAACCTTAATGATTCTGTGATTCTATGATTCTATGTCATGAAACTTGAATTACTGCTAGACTGAAAGCCAGTGATTTAGCCATCCACAATCTACTAGTGTACAGAATCACCCTGCACAGACAAGGTTCAAAGAGTAGTTGCGTGACCAGGTGATAAAGAACTTAAAAGTAATGGTTTTTATAGCAGGAATCCCATCTGTGATAAACCCACAACCATCCTTAGACACTGTGGGACTCAGCGGCAGATTCACTGTTAAGATACAAAACACATGACGAGCGCATAGTGACATCAAAAGAAGTGCAATGTAATGGTGTTCAGATGTCTCCCCTCAAGCCCACACAGAAGCTGCTCTGAGGGTTGCTGTTGCTAGGAAATCTAAATAATTCCCTTTTGATAAGCCAGTTGTTATCAAATCTAAGGAGCCACATGAGGAGCAGCTCCTGACTTTGTTCCTTTGCGGACTAAAGAGCATTAAGGCTTCTTCTGTTGCTTGAAAGATGCGTAAAGGTTCAGGTTTTAAACCTCAAATCCTGTTTTTACTTCAGAAGTTAATTGCACAAGCAGGCAGTGAATGAGTGTCTCTCCATTTCCCTTGCGGTCAGAGAAGATCCTATTCATACTGAGTTTACAAGCAAACACTTCCTTTGGTAAGCTTCCCATGCAATTCAATTCATGTGCGTGCTTTCAAGCTCTGTCTTCAGGCCTGGACTAACATCAGAATAAGCCAGTGAGGCAGGCTCTCTTCTCAGCCCACCGCAGCATTTTCTGGAGCAATCTGAAATGATGAAACACAGCGCGCTCTCTGTACCCTCCTGCAGGCCTATTAAGTCACGGGGATTACTCACGCAGCAAGGGGCTAAGCACATACAGGGGAACCTACTGTACGATGTACAGGTATCCCAGCTTTTTACCTGCTTAACAATCAATCTAATGTTTTTTACTTCTTAAGAGTTACTGGCTGGCAGCCTAGAATCTGCTGTCACCTACACGTAGGATTCTCCTTTGAGCATTGCTGTGACCTGTCATGTGTTTGAAACAGGATGTATTAGCAGTAAGTGTTCTATGACCAGAAAATAAATCCGTATTTATGGAAGACTTGGGATCTGCAGCCAGTACTGGTCTATGCTTGCTGTGAGAAGCCATCAGCTTCAGGCTTTGGCTGTAGCACGAGAAAGGAAGACCTGTCCTCGGGATATTATAATATTTTCCACTCCAGGAAGCCCCTTTCCTACATGTATCTTCTTCACTGTATAATGGAGCACTATCCATTATGGAAATGTCCAGTTAATGGACCACACAGAACCTCAGGATCCATCCATGGAGATTTTTGGGGAAGGTGGAGATTAACTTGAAACTGCAGTGGAAGTTAATCAGCAGCACAGTGAATTCTAAGCTGGTTTTGGCCACAATACTAGAGCTCTTCTTAAGAAAAATGTCATGAGGTTCTTGTGACCACAGGTAGATAAGACCTCTGTCATCAGCCACTCATGAGGAAACATGAGTACGTCCAAGAGGACATTGTCTAAAATAAGGCAGTGTGTTGGCCTTGGCTATTGAGTCATCGGTATCACTTCCTGCAGCCCCTGCTTTTGCTCCGGGTATTTCTCAAGGGAGCACTGACTTAGCCGAGTCTTTTTGATTCTTCTGGAATGAATAAGATCACAGCTCCGGAGCGGTAATGATGAATATGTCCTTGATTCAGAGGAATGTGTGCTCCTTTTAGCACAAGTGTGCTAAATCTTCCATGAGATGCCTGCCTGATTAGTTTTTATCTTTACACGTCATAGCTCCACTGATTTGAAAACTTCAGAGAGAGTCTATAGTTGTAAAATGGAGAATTCTACTTCATGGGGAGGATCTGTTTGAGTGAGAGAGCTGTGTAATGGCTTGTGCTTTGGGGTACCACTGAAAGCTGTTGCATAGAGATCTCTCTTGCCTTTTTTTTTTTTTTTAATTATTCTAAATGTTTGATTAGGTGTTTCTTTAATCACTCAAAATACTATGTGGAACTTCTGTTGTCTGGCAGAGACAGATTCCCACCAGGTTTCAGTGACAGACTCTTATCAGCTACATTAAGGCTTTGCTGAATTTGTAAAGCACCCCTTACGGAACAGGAAAAAAAAAACACCTCACCTCTGAGTTTCTTTCCTTAAAAATTGTTGCAAAATTTCTGACGTCAAACAATGAGACACAAGTTACCCTGTGAACTGTTAACATATGCCTGTTTACATATGATATCTTATAGCCAAACGGATTAAGATTTGAAGGTTTAACTGCTGTTGAGCTTCCACTTCTGTGAATCATACAGCTCAGCTTATTCATCACAGACACTTTTTTTATTCTTTAACTCTTTCAAGATATTTCTATCCAGAGCAGAGTTTATGGTGGACATGGGGCACATGGGAACAGAGAGGTCACAACTCCATAACAAACCCTCAACTTTGCAAATGAAAGAGCAAAGAGCTGCCACTAACTACAGCCACCCCAATGGATCAGTAGCAGTTTATAACTTCCATCAGGTCAGTTGACAGGCACAGAAGTCTTCCCCCATTGCAAAGGCCAGTCTGTCCTTCCACCCAGTATAAGTGCCAGCTGCAATTCATGCTGATGACCAAGCCAATATTTGAGTTTCAGAGGGAAAATTACTTGTAAGAAACAACACCAAGAGAGAACCAGCCATGAAAAATCAACAGAATGGCTCAAATTCCAGGTTCAGAGAAAAAAAAAGATTCACTCATCGTATTAGGATTCCTTGGATGTTTTAATGTAGTTTAAATTCAGAAATGCCAAGCATTTTGGTGAGAACTTCATTGATTTCAGTAAATACAAGCAGTTTTCTCAAGCAATTGAACTTATGAAGTGCATCATTGATTTTGATGTGACTCCTTTAAGTGCTCTCATCAGCAATCCTAACATAAATGCATGAAGTATTTGTCTTTTTCTGGATAATATGGCTGTGGCCACACTTGAAAGGACAGATCTCTGATGATAAAAGAAACCTACCTCTGTTTAAACAGACATGCTTCTTCACCTCATCTGTGATTTTTATTAAAGCTAAGCAGGTAAGTACTGCCAAAAAGCAGTCCATTTCTTTCAGCTTAAAACTGAGAAGGATTTCAGAATTTAGGCTGCACCTGTGCATGCTGTTCAGGCTCTGATTCACTGGCGCTGCCTGGCTCTGGCTAGCAAAGGAGCAAAGGATGATAATAGGAATGTGAACATTCAAAAATACCTTTCCACTTAGAGCAGCAATAAGTGAGTGACTATTTGTTCTCTTCTCACTTAAAGTGTTGCTTCAGATTTGTTTTTTCTCCCAGCTGCATTGTCTTAAGCAGGCAATTCACCTTATTACCTGTGGATTAGCTAACACAGACAGGTTGAGTGCAGTTTCCACTAGGGCCATCAGCACTGCTGTGGGCCGAGCCTCTCTCTTTAAGGTATGACAACAAGGTGTAACCAAGACAGCAATCTCCTGTATGGCATTACTCACTGGAACATGAGGGTAATGACCCTATCAGGAACTGCAGCTATCTAAGATACAAACACAGCATGTAGCGAACCAAACCTGCTGCCACCAGTTTGTCAGTACAAATCAACCTGGGTAGAATTTAGAATTTAAAATGTTATGTGTTATTGGAAGGCACACTCAAACATCCAGACACCTACACAAACTGAATTTGAGGTGTGACACTGCAGCCATGTAAAATGTATGTACTTCACATCTGGAAATTTGTGAGACTGATTACCACTGGAGATTGAATGTCCATGAGGACAAAGTTAATGCACCTCTGACAGAAACTGCAGAGATTGTTTAACTAATGCAAGTTTCTGTTTCTTAGCATTCTGTGTATAACTAGCGCTGGAGTGAGTTTAACCACAAACCTAAAGATGAAACAAAAAGCTATGAACAGTTTAGGACATTCCCCCCCGCCTCCCCTTTTTCTTTTTTTTTACAAATGCTAGCATTAACATCCTCCCTTTTGGTATTGAAACAGAAAATCGGAGACCCATCTTAAAAACTGTAAATTTGAGACCTGAGGTGTCTTACAGGGGACCTGATTTTTACACATAAAAACACAAACAGGTATGTACTGCTCAACCTCCCCCAGTCTCTTTCAGCCATTTCAGCTGGGCTTCCACAGACAGAAGCACTCACGAGCACTGCTCAGTTTTGAGAAGATGGACCTTTGGGGTTAGACCGCATTATGAAAATTACCCAGCTAATTCCCATGAAGTGTTTTGAACACAAAAGCTCAGTGCAAATAATAATGGCTCAGTTCCCTTTTTCAGCTATGAAATCAGCTTGCAGATTAATATTCTTCAATTACAAAATAACAATTTCAGTTTCAAGTGGTTTGCACTCTTTAAGTGCAATTGGGGTTAATAATGTTCTATGAGAGGAAAGCTGTTTGCAAACAGTAATCCAGAGTGAAAAGCTTAGCATTTAGGTACCTTAGCTACATTTTATACTAAATGTCAGACTGTAAATTCAGAAAAACTACCTAGGAAAATGCCATCTAACCTGCCAAGGATCCCAAAGCTCAAATAAACCTGTGTTTTCTGCTTCGCATATGCCAAGAGATAATTGCCATCTGACCACCAAGGCAGCTCCTTTTACCTATGGCTATTTCTAATTCATATACGTAGTGCCTTACCTGCTAGATGTGTTCAGATCAATTTAGGTACTAAACATGGAGTGTCACAAAATTTAAGCCCTTTTTTGGATCTGTGCCCAAATGCATAGATATCTGAATCTTTTTAACTGCTTTCAAGGCATATGGATACAATACATTTGTATTAGATACAAATTAGTTAGTGGAATACATTTGTAAGTAATTGTAGTCTCCTAACCTACTGTATTAAGGTAAAGCCCTCTGGGACTTCCAAACAGAAAAAGCCTGAAATAAAAGCTGCCTAATCTCAAAAGAAAAGCAGTAAGTTAGTGTAGCGTGCTCAATAATTATAACAATGAGGCCAAGGTCCTCAAAGCGGAGTGGCAATTTTGTGTGCCCATACACAAAGCACAGATGTGCAGCACTTCCTGCAAATTAAGCTCTATTAAGGTTTCCTGAGGTTTGTATTAAAACATGGATGTGCTCCTGAGCAGGCTATATGACTTGGGAAAATCCTTGGTCAAAGTGCCCTACTCTGAGGATTCCCAGCGGTTACAGAGACAGTAACAGTTCAGAACTATTGCAATATTCAGGAAAGCACTCGCTATTGCATGCTGGCAGAATCTGCATCTCTAATATGCTGAAAAAATTAGCACACTGACAAGGAAGGTTAAATGCTGCAAAACATGTTTTATTTATAAAATGCAAGCTTTTAGAATTTCAGGAAAGTTAAAAAAACTGAACAAGTTAAACTGGAATTCCTCATGTTTGTCAGTTTAAAAAATGCTTTGAGTTACAGCCGAGACCTTCAACTTTGTCTATAAGTGAAACACTTTAAATAACAATCAGTTACACAACCTGCTTACAATCAGCAGCTTATCTCACAAGACCTCTAACAACAAATTTTCTCTGTGGCAGCAGCGTATCCAGCTGACTTCTCCAGTGTTGGCCAGACTTGTTTATTATGACTGTCAATTGCTCTTTTAAGTGCTTCATCTGGCACAAGATCTGATCCTTTTACATCAGCATGGCTACAGCCAATTTTAGGGCATCTGTTAAAAAGAAAAGAGAGACTACATTAAATTGGAAGAATTGTATTTGTCAGATATAGGCTTTTACACAACATCTGCTAGTTTACTGTATTTATCTGGGATTCACTCTCTCTGTCACTTCCTCATTACCTCTTTTGCTCTTCACTAGCTCTCTGTGGGGAAAAATAAATCCATTTATCTAAAGTGGTGGGAATCAACAGCTGAAGGAAGGAAGGAACACAGCCAGAGACAGAGCCTCTCGGCTGTAGATCACTCTCTTGCTTCATGCACACAAGCTGCCTGCATCAGTTATGGAACTAGCATTGCTTGGACATCTTTCTGTGTTGCTTTCTCTCTTTGCAGTCCTCTACAAACTGCAGGTAACTACTTCTTACCTTATTAATCTGTAGTGGAGAAGTATAATCTTCACTGACAGATAAACAGGGAAATTAATTTCTAGGGAAACAGATAAAAGAGAATGAGACTTGCAAAGGCTGACTGGTGAACTGGTGGTGTAAAAATTTACCTGGTATTCTATGAACTGAGAAAGCACAGAAAGGAGGGATGGGGTCAAATTAACAGTCTCTAAATGATAATCAAATACAAAATGTCTTACATCTACTTGAACGAGTCAGATAAAGACAGCAGCGTGAAAGATATTCAGGGACCTAAGGTCATTTTTCTTTGCTAGTGGCCCAAACATGCACAGATGTTACCTGTAGTCAGAAATAACACTTCAGAATTTTTCCTCTATTAGGAGTAACTTTTGTCTGAGACCCAAAACTTATTTACACTTGGTACTCATAGCTTTTACTCCAGGTTTGCCCACAGCTTACTGTATTTGTCATGGATAAGTCACTTAATTGCTCTGTGCCTCAGTTTTCCCATTTATCACCTTATTAGAGCAATAGCTTGCCAGATTAATGAATAACAAGTGCTCAGAAAGCTTCCCACATTTCCTGTAAGCTTAAAGTGTTAGTATGCCCTTCCAGGCAGTGGAAAATAGTGAGCAAACTGAGACACGTAAGAGTTGCCTCAAGAAGCCTATGGCAAGTGTATCGGCACAGAACCGGTGGCTGTGCGTATGTCAGCTGAAGAAATGCCATTCAGCTAGTGCCCTGCCAAGTGCACCAAAGGGATTCAAACTGGAAAGTACGTGTGAGGCAACAGCCACTTCTGTAACTCCAGAGTGACTGACAGCTTTGATTTGAGTCAGGATGGAGAGCATCCCCCTAACCACGACTCTGCTCCATCAGGACACCTGCTTCCACGTGAAATCACTGGCAGGAGTGCACTCAAGTAGCAACACCACCAGAACGGGGCACTCAAATGGGGAACTTGTTGCATCAGCTGGCCTGTCTTCCCACCACAGCAGACTATGGTTTTTCAAAACTGACTGCATTTTCATGAGAAAAGTTAAAATTACAGCAGGTCAGCAAGACTGGGCAGAGAAAACCAAGTAGTCTTTCTTAAATTTAGCTACAGTGAAGCCGAGTTATTGCTGTGTGTGTGTTATTCTAGCATACTGGAATAACTGCTGTAAAAATGGTAAGGTTGCAAGGTAAAAGCTCAAAATTAAGAACTGCCCGTATTCAGACTGCACAAATAACTTCAGTGTGGGTATCAGGTAGCTTTTAAAGATGGGTGTTGTACAGCTTACGTGATTTTTTTTTAATCTAGAATTTCTAGAATTTCTTAAAAGGTAAAATAAAATTCAGTCATGTGACTCTATTAGTGTTTCAGCAGTGCTGAAACTTTTAATCTACCACAACAATCTGTACTACCATGACATTTTCCTCATAGATTTAACAACACAGAGAAATATTTAAATATGAACATCCTAAATTCAGTTCCGTACTACAGCAGGTATTTTTGTCATGGTTTTGGGCCATTAAGCACGTGCTTCAGAGCCTGTCCCCATCCTCCAGAACACTCACTTTCTTCTCTCCAACTTGTGAGCTATTTCCAAACTTCCATTTATTTTTCCAGACAAGTTTCTGTCCATCCATGTTGTTGATTTTGTTGTTATTCCCAGGATATTGCACCCACTCCACTTTTTCTCCCTAGACCTCATAACACAGGCAAAGCACTTCCATCCTGTTCTTACAAGCTGTCTTTTCAGTAAGGTAGTGGCTGGACATCCCAACTGATGGTTGCTTTCACAGCAGTGTTTCCCAGGATATTGCACCCACTCCACTTTTTCTCCCTAGACCTCATAACACAGGCAAAGCACTTCCATCCCGTTCTTCAAGCTGTCTTGACACTAAGGTAGTGGCTGGACATCCTAACTGATGGTTGCTTTCACAGCAGTGCTTTCCTGTAGCCAGGAAGGACTGTGAATAAAAAGTCCCACTCCACCTTTGTATCCCCCATGGCAGAGTATACAGAGTCTAACAGAAATGCAAGAGCAACGGACAGAGGAAGTAAGCTGCCTGTGTCATTATCTTTGGGGAAATCAGGTTGCTAGTCTGTGACAGACCTTCCTGAGCATGTGCAAACTGCACATTTATTTAAAAGCACAACGGGTAAGTTTCCATGAGCTCATCAACCCCAAAGCATGAGGCTGTAGCATATATGGTGTAAAAACAAATGTGAAATTAATGATGAAATGATACGTCCTCTAAACTTGCTCTAAAAACTGTTTGAGTCCCTTTTCCTCTCTCTGTCTTTTTTTCTTTTTAATCAAAAGCATCCTAAATTTGAAACTTACTGGGGAGAAATTCAGGTTTAAAAATTCAACTGTTATATCTTTTCATTCAAAAAAATATGTCCTGTGTGGAAAGTGGCAGGCTGCTTTGATGATATAAAGCAAAAGTTATAATTGCATCGTAGTAGGACAGCACAATCCTTTCTGATCACTCTTAAAGCTCTGTCTGATCATTCTTAAACTCTGTACTACCTAAAAAGTTGTGGTTTAATATTTCTTACTTTAACACTCATTTAAATGTTTTAATATTTTTTCAGTTGTATTGAAATATAACTGCAAAAGAGGGTGCACAGAGGAGACATTCATTTTTTTTCATTAACTCCAGGGCTTGCTAAATAAGCATTGGGAACAAAATGAGCAACTGAATTTTAGGAAGCTGAAGTTTCTCTTTGTTGTTCGTGGCTATATGAAATCTCTTTGCTTCTGTTGTGTAGGTACCGCAAGTAGCTGTAACTTCCCCACACACTTCCTGAATATTTCCTTATACATTGTTTTCATTAAAAAGAAAAGCTCCTTCACATGTACAGTACTAATGAGGAGACTGACTTGGGCAGACACTGAAGTATTACTTCCTGCAGCCTTGCCAATCTAAATACATTTCCTAGAACAAGTGGAGTAAAATTCCACTTACGCAGCAAAGCAAATAGCTTTTCCACACATTCTTGTTAGCTTACCGGACTTTTTTCTTTTGCTGCTTTCGAGTCTGGATAATTTTTAGAATGGCGTCTTCTTCATAAATATGTCCACAGACTTTGTTTCGAACGGGCCTCTTCATTTCCATCTGTAATCAATAAGGTTTGATTTAAAGAACTGATAATGAAAGTGCATCTAGAGATTTTATGTAAGACAGCAGGAAGTGTGTTTGCCACTCATACATGGCATTCCACTGAAATTATGGGGTCAGGTCCTGCGTGGTAAACTGCATTCCTACGGAGGTGGGTTTTTTTTCCCAAGCGATGTTGCTCTTCTCTGATAATGCTTATCATTTAAACTGCCTGATTTTTAACAAGTATTGCAGATTTGTAATAAACAATCCAATGAAGAATATTAAATACCTATTTCCCAATCAATTATAGTAGCAGTGATCACATACCTGTGTAATGGGACAAATAAAGTTCATCTGACTCTGAGTCACAGCTATATCTTCATCGATTTGTTCAATGGCCTCATCAGCATTATCTGATTGATGACAAACTATAATGGGAAACAAGACAATTTTCATTTAATATTTAATATAGATAGCCAATACTTCAAATAAGCAAATAAAATCCAGCATTTGCCAAGCATTATCTCACAGTGATATCTAAGATGCCACAACCTATTTCTGTACCACTCCCTGAACAAAGCTTTTAAATAGCCACCACAGGGATTTTTGTGTATGTGGCTATTTATAGCCAATTCCAGAAAAGAGGGCTGGGAAGGAAAGCAAGCTAGCCTGATTCTATGCAAAACCTTTGGTAATCTCTGCTCAAAGTTCACCAGAAAACAGTAATGTGCAGATGAGTCGCCAAAACCTAATAAAGGATGAGGTGGAGCTTTTGCAGATTTGTCAGTCCTATCCTCAAGATCAATTTGTGTTTGAATGTCATAAATGGGTTTGCTATATAGCCTGTACACACAATATATACTTTAAAATGAATTTGCACTATTTCTCATAATGCATCATTTGTAAAGGGATGCCACTGCATTTAAATAAGACTATAATTAGTGAAAAACAAAAGCTGAGAAAGTGTTATTTGAGAAGGACAACAGAAATATTACTGAAGTAACCTGAAGGAGGAGGGGCAGAAGGAAATACTGAAATCTCCCAGAAAACACTTGATGGCCCAATGCCAGGGAATGAGGGACAAACAAACAGGAAGAAATCCACCTTGAGACAGAGAAGCTGCAGGTCTCTACCTTTACGAGAAGAAGAAGGCAAAGCATAAGCCACCCTGCGTACCCAGGGGCACGCCAGCCCGGGGTTCCCTGCAGAAACTAACCACCCAAAGTCAAAAGCTGAGGAGACACAGGTGCAGCTACGGAGGATATATATTGCAAAATATAACCTTAATAAGTATGTACATGCTGTTTTATCTTTTCCAAACTTTGCTCTGCTATTGTGAATCTAGGCTTTTAGTTGAATGCATTCGTTTATCTTTAAATCTTATCTGGTAATAATAGCAAACTTAACACCTGCTGTAACTTTTCATTCCTTTGGAGCAGTTCTGCAATGTATTTGCAGCAGTCCCCTGGGGTATAGTCCTCAAGGTGTCCCAAGCTGAAGACAATATTTCTCTCTCTAGCTGCACAGGCTAATTTGCAACATAGCTACACAGGGTTTGGAGAGGATTAAATCCTTCAGTGACCTGCATTGATTGGCTTTGACTGCAAAGGGGGACAGCGAGAAACACAGGTGAACACGGAGGGTTTAGAGTTACTTCATGATTTGCCTTCTACAAAGTCTCAGCTTTGGTTCCCTGTGATGCTATTGCACACCATCAGCCAATCTTTGCATCTTTGCATCCCTGGTATTCAGTCTTCCACATCTGTTAAGGACCAGTGTTTCCTAACTTACGGTCAGTCCTGCATGCCTGTATAATGCCATCACCTTCCGGATGATAACAGCACACATCACTCTTGGAGCAATCACAATCTCTCACACCCAGTCTAGACTGAGCACGCTGCCATACGAGCAAGCACATCTCTGCCTGAGGTACTCTTGGCATTGCTATTACAGCCATTGCTCCACCACAGCACCTCTCGGGATGCCGCTTTTATTTGCATATTTTTCCTTCCTACTTTACAGAGCTTGCCCTTCTCTCCATTCCAATATACCAAAAGTTTTCCAAGCATTCAGAATGTTTCTGACCCAGATATTCACTTAAGCAGTACTCAGGCAAGCATCAAGGGTATTTCTGTTTCTAAGGCCTCATTCAATCAATAGGATTCAGGGGGAAAAGGAGCTCAAACGTCCAATGTCAACAATAATTTTAAGGCTTTCATCTCCAAGAATATAAACATATCTTTATCATACACTGTACCCTTAAAAAAAAGGAAACACTTGCAGATCAAAAGGAAAAAGTGGGCACAATTTAACTGTAAATAAACTGCAATGGTATAGCCATCAGAAAAAGACTTGCAACGGTTACCAGTTTTCAGAAAAGAAAACCCGTTGATTATTATTCCTAGATTGCTCATATATAAAGCTTATGCTATCATAACCACATAGTATATTGAAGAAAATACAACTCTTTGGGGAAAAAGTAGAATTTTTAATAACGCTTTCGAAATACAAACCAATGGGTGATATCCCACTGAGACAGCAAGGCTTAACAATATTCCAAATACTGGTAGATGCCAGCTTCTGCATGGCCTGCTTTATTTAAATACCATACTGAGTTTTTTTTCCTATGAGTAATGCTAACAAAGAACAAGAGATCGGAATTTCCTTAAATTCATGTATCTGCAAATTTTGACATACTGCAGCTCTAATCTTTCCTACTGAAACATCTGGAAATTCACATTTTCCTATGCTGTACTTTGTTTCAACTCATGAACTTGGCACATATTTCCAGCGTACCAGCACATTATGTCGGTCAATGAAGTCAGAACGCAACAGTACTAGTGTGATCCAGGACAGGTGATTGATTATGAAGGATTTTTTATTTTTTTTTTTATCAATAATATGTAGATACCAAAGACTCTGGGTAAAGTTTTAAAATGTGGTGCTTGTGCCTGTGATTCTACTTTTAAAGCTCAGCATTCCAAGCCAGGCATGTAAGTGGCCTCTTCTGGAAGAATGTTCACATCATGCAGCACCTTCTGACTTTGCTAAGGAGTCACCACTTCACTTATCACTGCTGTGTGTGCTTACTCAGGTACCAACACAAGAGTTTAGGAGACTACGTTGAAGCATCTGAGTTTGAAAATATGAGCTCAAGCTTGAGTACTGGTGCTTGAGTCTCCCCTGAAGGTCTCAGGTCTCTAAACTATGTCAGCTAAATCATAGGCTGGGTTTACCTCTTTCTCATACTGGCTTTGGAGATTATTTAGATGCCTCATGTTTAATGGTTGAAATTCCATGAGTTCAGAATCACTCCCTGTAGGTGGGATATATTAATCTTCCTGGATTCAAACAGTCCTCTTGCTGCAAGCTTATCTCAAACACTTCAGGTTTCACTTCATTTGCAATGATTTTGTACACAGTCTACCAGAGTGGGGCCCTGGTTTCAAGAGGTTATCACAGCACAAATTAATAATTATTTAAAATACTTCCTTTTCATAAGCAGCTCATATTTTTAGTAATAAATATGCAAGACTGGGATGATGCAAGGGATACCTCAAACATGTCAATAGCAAATTAGCATAAATCAGATAAAACACCCACAGATTTGTTGTTATTTCTTGACGGTCTAGATTACAGGAGGAGAGAAGAAAATAACTTTTTTCAATTACAGTAAATTTTGCAGAGATTACACAAGACACACATACATCCCAAACTGGTCAGTAAGATGCTCTAAACCATAGATCTATACCTGTAAACTCATATTGGAAGATGCTTCTATTAAGGTCAAAGGGATTTTTTACCAAATTAAATGTATAAAAGTTTGGAGGATCTAACTTGCAAGTCTGACTGTTCTATAGAAAGAAGAAATAAAAACACCAGGTCATACATATTTTAGCTAAGTCAGGTTACATTTTTCTAAAACTGAGTTTTCCTTGCAAATTAAAACCAGATGCAGAAAACACTAAGTTATTGTTCCTGAAATTCAGATGTTGCCTTAAGTAACATAAGTACATACATCTATTTTGGTAGTCTTAGAGATTAGATTTTAAGTCTTAGAGTCTCCAGTTTTCCATTCCAGCCAATTGAAATCTGTTATGAGTATTAGTAACACATTTTCTATCTGGCTATCTCAGCAATGATGTTTATAGCTAATTAGTGCCCACTGTTGTAATAGAACTGCATTCTCATAAAGGTATCTATTTTTGGTAACACATCATAATGAATTTTGCAACTGCCAACTGTTTTTTACTTATTCAATTTTAATTAAAAGCTGGTAGTACTTTATATCTCTATCACTTTCATCTCTCGATAAAAATATGACTAATATGCCTTAGTTCAGTTTTCACCTACTTTGCTAAGAGAGACTGAGAACTTTTAAGCCAAGTTTTAAAAATAAGAAAACCATAGTGCAGAGACATTAACTGCTATATTGTGAATTCTACTAAGCATGGATAGTATACGTACTAAAAAAGCAGTCAAGGAGAGATCCTCTACATTGTCACTGTCACTTCTATGACAGACTTCTGTCTGCTCACTGGTTCCAGTGCCAACAATATTGTCTACACAATTCCTGTTCCTCTAAGGCAGAGAAGTTGCCTTAACCTGGCCTTGAGTGAATAAATGTTGCAATGCAAACTTAACTGATTTCTTTCCCTTTGTGCTGCCCTGTTCTGCCTCCTCACCTGCCATCAGTCACTGCTAATCCTGGAAATCAAAGGGTGATGTTAAGCATGCAGGATTGAGTCTTTGTAAGCCTGAGCCACTAGCCAGACAAGGTCTTGGCTCCCAAGAGGACCTATTGTACCGCTGACTCTATAGAAATAACAGCAGCTCATCCAGGCTGGGAAAAATCTTATCTCTGAGAGTTCCAAGAAAAACAGGAATGTTACGAGGGCAAGTCAAACGCCAAGTGTTCCTGCCAGCAGGACACAGAAAATAACGAATGGTGGGGGAGGTGAAGGACATCATCACATCCAAGAGTTGTACCCTAGGAATCACAAGGGGTCAGGACTAAAGCTGGGGCACTGCTAGTGTGGGGTGAGGAAGGGCCAAGGACAAGTCTAAAGGAGGGAATGAGCCCAAACCCTGCTTTCCACGAAACACACTGCTGAGACCACCGCGGGCAATGCTCAAGAGTGAGGGCAGCATGCCCATTAGTGCTCTAAATTCGGGTTAAACTTGAGGTCCGGAGAAGCAGACCAGAACAACTGTCCAGTGTCCTGCCCCTGGGACAGACCCACGGTAAATGCTGTAGGAGGAGTGAAAGAAGAGGGGAAGCACAGAGTAATCCCTTCCTGGCTAACTTGCCCAGTCTGGGGCAATTTGTGGCCAAGGACTTCCTGACTCAGAGGTAATATCGTTGTAATTAATAAGCCCTGGAGTTTTCCTCCAATGAATTTGTCTGAACTTGGAGAGGGGAATTTGGGCCTGGACTTTTCAGCCTGATTACAGACAGTTATCTTTGCTAGAAAGGTTAGCAACAGTTTAATTTTCCTTGAAACTTACAGCAGAGGCTGCAGGTTACAGTTTAATTTGATTTTTAAGAGGGAAAATAAGATGTGCAAGCTACAGCTGCAGTCGAACAGTTCAAAGGCTTTCTGCTTTTGCCAGAGGCATGCGATAGTTTAATTTGCCAACCAAGCCAAACTAGGCTTTGCATTAAAGTACATTACAATTTGATTACTTGCAAGTGTTGCAATACACAAGTTGATCTAAGGAAGGTGGCCTCTAACATGTTGCTCCAGATTGCAATTGCAAATTTACTTGCTCCTGCCCAGACCAAACAATTTGCTGGTGATTTACTGACAAGTCCCTCGTATGTGCCCTGTTTTACACATACTTGTGTAAAAAGTACACAGACATGCATTTGGTCAATACAAAATAAAATTACAGTCCTGTAAATACAAGCCATTCTGATTTTCCAGGAATGTGAAAGACAAATTAGATGAACAGATTAGCAAATTGTGAGTTCCTCTACATAACATGAGCACGGAAGGAAAGGACAGTATCCTGCATTAAGCAAAAATCCTCTAAAAACTCCTTAAATGCCATCAAATTCACAGAACTTGCGTATTTTACAGTATTTTGTCCCACTAAGCTACAGCTATTTTAAAATACACTATTCCAAATGGAACCTGTTTTATCCTGTTTTATCCTCTCACTACAGGGTAGAGCTGGTTGATGCCAGTTTTTCAGAACAACCTTAAAATGAAGAGAGACTATAATCTGACGGAAGTGTTATGGGACACTTGTTACAGGTATGTAAGTGAAGGAGATGGAAAGACACTTGAAGCTAGATACAATTTGCTGTTTAATGTATTGATAAATAAAATGTGTCTACAAATCCCACCTGGAAAAAAACAAAACAAACTCCAGAAATGCCCTGTGAAACCCTCAACTCACACACTATTTGAAGGGAGAAGTAAGACATCAACTTTGCCTTTAGATTTTGGGAAATCCAGACTGCTGTGCAGTGGGAGCTGTGTCCCTAGAAATGTGAACAGAAAGTCCATCTTTGATTACACACTATGCAACTCCAACAGTTTGTCATGCAAACACACAGAGGCAGCTTTCTTGCTCCCTCTGTAATTGCAAACAAACATGAGAAATCCACACTTCAAAGTCCATGGATGACATTTCAAACAGCAGTTTCCTCATCACTGCAGTCTGGACTAGATCTGAAGAATCCTGGGGGAGATGAAGCTCACGTAAAAATATGTCATGAAGGCTCATCAGTAAGCTCAGAGGAGCCACGATTTCTGTAAAATCTAAGAATGACATATTCTTCCATCTTAACTATCATCACCCACAATGGTGTGCAAACTTAAGCAGCAAGTTAAACACTGAAGGCTTGCTGAAAATGAACCTAACTGATTAAGAGATTACTTAAATGACCAGGAAACTCTACATGAAAGCGTGCCAGGCATGCGACAACAGACCAAAAGTGTCAGGGTTGCCACAGCAAGAGCAAGTGAAGAAAAAAACTGTAATATCTTAAGAGGAAATATCAGACACAAGCTACTAAATTGCAAATATATGTAAATAACATTTTTATTACTTGGGTTTTCTCCTGCTTTTCAGCAGAAAAAGGCTGAGCAATCACTGCTTCATACAGTATACTGTGTGAAAGCAATTTCCATGCTTAGAGAGCATAATTTCATACATTAGAGATTAGAAGAATATCACACACATTTAAAAAATGAAGAAATTCACTTCAGACACATGAAAGAAAGCGTTGCAAAAGATGCAACCAGAAAAAAAAAAAAAAGCCTCCCATTTCATTAGAAGATGAACCACTTTCCATTACTAACATTGTGGTCAGAATCTGGAATGTCACTGATGCAATGCTAACCATCAAATGACATGAACATGTAGGGCTTGCCTACACAGGGAAGCTGTTGCAAAATAAGCGAGGGTGTGAATGTAGAATGCATTAGTTACTTGGCATTAACTCACTGTGTGGACGCTCTTATTCTGCACTAGGAGTGCCTTTTGGCTGTTTAGCCTAATCTGCTCCACAGTGGACTCCAGAAAGGCACTGTTAATGCTGGACAGGAGTAGGGAGAGGAAAGCTGTCAGTATGACAGCAGTTTGGAGCCACGTCCACTTATGCATGAGTCCTTAGCAGTGCTTGGATGATCTGTTCTGTAAATTAAAGTCAAATTCTCTCAGAACAATCCATGTCAAATATTCTCTACATAATTAGCTCACAAGCAGAAGTCATGTCTACGACATCTCTGAACAAAGTCACATCACGTATCTTATAACCTATATGGCTGGAGGGCGCTTTGCCCATTTCAGTATGTCATTTGTGCACTCTTGTAGTCGTTCATTTCTGAAAAGCTGAACTGGTAACAGATTTTCAGGTCGAAAAAGCTTCTTCTAGAAAACACTCCTGGAGAAAACTGTTCCAGGCTAACACAGGGGCAGAAAAAAAGAGCAGTGATAAGGCAAGCGGCCCAGGTAGCTTAGCTTCCTAGCTGTCCATCCGACAGGCTGTCATGGAACCAGCGAGCGGAAAAGCCCCTAGCTAGCCCAAATGATCAATAGAAACACCTCTAAAAATCAGATTATCAGTCTGATTATAATTTCAATCTGTTTTTTCAAGTTCTCCCCACAAGACTTTTTGCCAGAGACTTTCCTTCCTAAACAGTTCTGTTGAAAAACATCTTTAAAAAGTCACCAAAGCAATGCCCCCAGCTCCAGTGTCAGGAGAGCAATGAACATAGACACATGTAATTTTGCCACATGTTGGGGCATAGGTAAGACTTTTCATGAGGAATATGGTGACAGGGCATGAAGCTATAATCCCTGAACATTGACCTGTTGATTTTGTGATTGGTGAGGAGGCACCAGCTCAGGAGGTGTCTGAACCTGCAGAGCGAGCACAGGAAAGAGCAATCTCTCACCTCCAAGAATCGGAAAGTTTGTAGTACAGGAAACGAGCTCCACTGCCCCCTTCACCCAAAGGAAGCTGGAGAGACAGATCTGCCTCTCTTTACCAGGAAAAGACAGATGTACTATATCGCTCTTGAAGAAAGACATGAGTACAAATAAGAAAAACTGAAATGGTGGGGACAAAATAGTCTTTTCTCCATCCCCTAAAGCCCAGTGTTGAAACACTTGAAAGAAACTTCTAGGTGAGATATTTTATTTCAGAATGAGTATTAATGAAAAGAGCAACATCTGCAATTCTGTTCTTAACGACACATTTCAATCCTTCAGGGCACTTTCTAAAACTTCAAATATTAATTTACTTCATTTATAAATATGTAACATCAAGTGATTACAATTCACTGTGCAGTGAAGTACTACATATATATCCACATAACTTACTGGAGTTATATTATTAAGGTGCACAAAGAGAGAGGTGTTCATTTCCCAGGTTCTTTCTATAAATATGAATTTCTTCTGTATTTTACATATAAACTTAAGCACTCCAGTTACTCTGAATTCTGCAGCTTTGCACTGCCTGAAATGCCTCTGCTGAAATGGCCCCTGGGATGGACAAGAAGACTCAGCTGTCTGCACATCACAGTCCAGCACCATCTTGCAGCTTGTCCCTGCTGCAGTCACCACTTGGGGCACTGGCTGGGTACCCGCTGGGGTCTGCATCTCCTGCTCTGCTCCTGCCTTTAGCCACCAGCCTGCAGCCCTGACAACCTCCTCAGAAGAGGAATTTCACTAAAGCAATGAATCATGTATGGAATTAATAACACCCAATTCCTTCTTCTCTTGAACACAAAGGACTATAAAAAAGGTGAGTTTGACTACCATGACTGTTTCACTGGTGGGAAACTGAGGCACAGGGCAGGAATATGTCCAGAGCCACCAGCACATTTGGGGTGCTAGAGTGTTGTCTTGTCCATTAGACCACCCTGCCTTCCCCCTGAGTAACTAAGGCTATGAACAGTTTCCAAATACGTTCTTGGTGAATGCATCAGTTACATGCTAAAAGCAAAAAATACAGTACAGAAACCAGTATCTTCTAGTAATTGCACAATATCTGGTTGTTTATTTTGAGAAAACTAACACTTGCACTGAACGTGATCATTTTCTGGTAAGTTATATTTATAAACTAGTGCTTTGCTAAACTACACGAGAAAAGGAAAAAAAGAAACATTTAATGTCATATCAAAACAAGTTAGGAAATAAAGCTCACAGGTTGGTTTGGTTTTTTTTTTTAAAGAGGAAATTACAGATCTGCCATTGCTCAATTGTAACACTGCAAGGTTGTCATTTAGGTTAAGGCAGAGTGGTGTATTGTGTGTGTGTACCAAGACATTCTGCATAAACTATGCTGTGCACACTGAGCAGATCTTCACTATAATAATCCTCAGTTAGCTCTTCTCTAAAAGAACTAAAAAATTTTGCTAATCCCAATTTATACAGCGTTCTCCAAAACAATGTCACAGGGGGCTTGTGCAGTTAAACATAACACTATCATCAGTCAGGAAGAGCTGAACAGTTATTTTTCTCAATCTGTCCTGCAATATAAGATTATCCTTCTTGAATGGCAGTCAGAAAAAATGTAACGCTAAAGCCCTGAGCTATAAATACTCATGGATTATAACTGCAGCAGCCTAGTAGCTTCTGATGGTAATTAGTAGTTAACTTTAAATCTGATCGATACTTATTTTAAATCTCTTCCTGCAGATTCTCATTTGCCAGCAGGGTAACTGGCAGAGTGCATCTTCATTAATGCCACATGCATCAGAAAATCATTACCATTCTGTAGATGTAATTTATATAGCAACACGTGCATTTCAGACTTTACCTTGACATTTTTGCACGATGCAGATCTGGAAACGACCGTGCTTTATGGCAAGTGTGCTGGGAAGACTGTGAGGGGCTTATCTAAGGTCAAGCACAAGGTAAAGTCTTTTAAACCCTCAAGGTCTCTCTGTGTATACTCCTTCCTCTCCAGATCAGGTTTAATAGGGTAGTGAAGTGGGACAGGGAAAGGACGTGAACCCTCAGCACAGATGCACACAGGAGCAGAAACAAGAACGGCGAAGCAGGACGAGGAGACCAAGGGAAGCTACTGTGGAATTGATGGGACAGCAGGTGCAGTGTCACTCGTGCTTCGTAATAAGGATAACGAGCACATAGCTAAATCACATGGCATTCCGTGCAGTCTTCATCTTTCTAGCAAAGCAGTTAATGTCACGCTCACCATTTCAATCTTACAGTTATTACCAGGATACAGTAACATCATAGTTGTCCTCTTAAGAACTATTAACTTCCCTTGCACGCTTTGGCTGGCACATCAGCTCTTGCAGAAAGAAACATGTACAATCCCTACCTGTATGCTGAGAAAGATTAAGATTTTCTGTCTCAAAATAAACAGCTTACTATAAGCAAAACAATCAAACTGCACTAAGGAAGGAAAACAAAACTGAATATAGCAGAGCTACACTTAGGAATCACCATTTCAAAACAATGAAGGTAAGGCACAGCCTGTTGTTGTCAATGCCCCTTTCACATCTGAAAACAAGCATAGCCCTGCAACCCAGAATTCAGGTTAGGTCAGTGTTGCTGAGACTCTCTGGCTTGTACAGGTAATTAAGATTCCTCCTTTTCTACACATTTGGCTATAGCTAGTAAAAATAAGTGGGAATTGGCTTCAGTGACTGGAAGGAATGGAAAACCTTTAAGGACAGAATCAATATTTCCCTGATTTCAAGCTTTTATTTGCAGATACCAGCAGCGGCAGCTGCAGTGCTTTGGGATCAAATACTACCTTGATATGGCTTGTATGCCTATACTACAACATGTAACTCTATTTAGGAAATTATTTGTTAGATTAAGAAGCTGAAAAGCACTTTTAGTAAAGACCATAAAGGGATTATATCCTGAAAAAAATGCAACAATAGAAAATGCTAGTCGCAGACAAATGACACAGTTAAGCTCTTCCCATGACAAAATACACTCAGCCTTAACTGAGAAACTGCTGCGAGCATACGCTGCCTAGAGGCATCCTGCCAGTTTTTTCGTTGCAAAGTTGATCATGGTACAGCATCCCATTCCACAGAAAGGAAAACATATAAAGTATCCAAAGGGCTCTTTAGAGGGCATATACTTGAATAATAAATAATTCTAGCCAGGGAGTACAGAGGAATCTGGAAAGGAGCAGCGAGTCACATGCCAACTTTGTAAACATAGGAAATGATCCCTTCAAAACTTTCAGCTGCTTGAGGTGCTGTCCACCCATATATGACAAACCTACCAGGGAAGAGTCACTGTGAGAGACACCCACAGGTATGTGGAAAGGGCAGGCATTTAGCAGTAAGCAGAGTGCTTTGGGAAGTGACAGTCTTTGCAATCATGCATTCCTGGGTTACTACACTTGGCCTCTGGCTTGCACAGCACAGAGCTTGAAACCAGGAGCTCGATTATCACTGACAATGCTGATCTGGAATTTCAGGAATGGGTTGCAGTGGGTCCCAGGAAGCAAACAGCATTTATGAAGTAAAGAAGCGCTCTATACCTTTGCCAACAGAGAATGTTATGTTGCTCCAGGATGTTGCAAGAGCATGCAAGCAGTGTGGGAAAAGTGGAAACAGAGCTGGTGCATTACAAATGGTATGATGTTATTTACCACGGGGGGCAGGAAGGCGTATGGAGTTCCACACCACTCGGCGCCTGAAAATATTCTTCAGCAAATTATTAAACAATTTGACTGTAAGCAGCTAAAGGAAAACAAGGTAGTAAGAGGCAGTCAGTGTGTTTCTTGCCAGATCAAATCATGCCAAACTGATCTAACCTGCATCTCTGATAGATTAACCGTCCCTACTGGATGAGAGAAGTCAGGTAACATAAATGTGCTGATGTTAAATCAGTTTTTGATGTTCTCCAGATGACATTCTCCCAAGCAAATAAAGAAATTAGTATAGATCTTCACCCAGATCCGAGAAACAACACAATAATTAAACTTTCTTCTGATTACAATTTCTTTTTTTTCTAAAACAGATCACTGGTGTAACAATCATTACAGTAATGCCTGAAAACCATAATAGAGATCAAAGAAGATTTGTACAAGACACTATACACATTCATGAAAAGACAATTTCTGTCATTGCAGAGCTACAGTCTAAACAATCAGGACAGACAAGGAAAACATCTTACCAGCACTGTCAGAGATGGGAAACTGAGGCAGAAAAAGATTAAGAGCCCGATTTTCAAATGAGCTCAGCATATTTGTTTCTGAGCTCGCTTTAAATTCTGGCCATAATCAACACCATGGAAATCACTAGATATTGAGCTGCTTTGAAAATCAAACTTCAATATGAAAATTTGGCCCAGAGGTCTTTTGAAAATCTACATCAAGAAGATTACCCAAGGTCACCCAGGAAGTCGGTGTCAGGACTGGGAACTGAACTTACATCTTCTGACTCCCACTCTGGTGCATAACTAATGTTGCTCTGTGTTCTGTTTTAATTAGCTATGGGGAGATCTCAAACCAGAGAATGCTTTTGAAATGAATGAAAAGAAAACCCTCGCAAATGCATTCAGTTTCCTTCCAGAAGCATCAGCACAATGGGCTACCAGCGACTCACAAGCAGTAGGGATTTCTAGCTTCTTTAACAAGCTTCTGTTTTCCTTGGAGAAGATATATTGTTCGTTGTTTACTTCTCACATTTAAAGGGATTCATTGGAGAACTGTTCATTTTTTTCTCTAATAATTTTTTTTTCACTTGCACTCTGCCTCTGACCCATACAAATATTCTTCCAGTGACAAATGAGGATAGAAAAAGGAAGCCTGTAAAGTGCAAAGGCTCCTGAGGATTAGTAGACAACCTCTGGGGCAAGGAGTGGAGACTTACACTATTGCTTATTATTATTACATTTTTCCCTAGGTAGAGGGAGTTGTTTGAAGTGGTTTCCTTGCTAATGCCGTGGCAGAGCAAACTATTTACTTTGCATGTATATGTGGTTACTTCAGTACCTCTCCTGCTGTTCCTGTGGAACACCTAAGATGCACTGTTTTCAGCAGTCCACAAGTTCTTTCTGGAATGTCTAGATTCTCCATATTTTCCCTGGCTTTGGCAGCATCCATAGGTCTCTAAGCATTTTCCCCGGCAAGTCTTTGTTGGAGAATTACTGCAACCATCTCAGGAACAATAGAATATAGAAAATTATAACAAAGGTGGAAAACAAGCAAAAGCTAGAGAAGGTGTCTGTAGCAGCTTCTTGTAGCCCAATGCACTTTGCTAAAACATAGATATGGCATTATTTTGTCAAAGACAGAATAAGAGGTTAGTATTTCTATTCATATTTTTTCCATCAAAAGCTTTAGCCTACTTTCTGTAAAAGAATATGCAGGTTGATAGAGCTCTTCAAAAGGAGAAGCAGGTCATTTCCTCAGCTCTCTGACCTTGATACGCTGTCTGTGATCACAGGGGACTTCTGAATTCACTTTATGGTACACTGGGAATCTAACTGATAAAAGCCAATGATAATTTTGCCCAGTTTTCCTCAGACAGAAAGATTTGGTGGACAGAAATTGAAATTCTGGCTCATGCTGAGAGCTGGAGACTTTATAAAAGAGGAACTGCTGGATTCATGACTCCAGACTTCTGTCAAAAGTAGAAAAATGGCTTTCTTTCCTCTTCCCAATTTTCAGTCTTCTTGTACCTCTTTAGTGCTATTTTCAAATCTGCTGCCTACTTTGGGGTATGTTTCTCTTGGGCTCAGAGCAGTATCTTACTTCTCAGACAAAAGCACCTTCCACTTTTCTTCTTCACAGTTTTCACTGCTGGAAGTTTATCTGTCCAGCTCCAAAGCTGTATAAGTTCAAGAACAACTTTATCTAGAAAAACCAAGAAACGTTTCCCTGAAGACAGAATGTAACAGGTATGTGAAGCAAACAGATGGCTGAGTGAGGGTGTTGGTGTACAAACAGCATGTTTGCTTCTACAGATTAGCTGGGCATACAGTTTCTACTTATAGAGCATTTTTAGTTTATTTTAATCAGTAAAAATATATTATTAGCTTTAGTTTAGCACTGGTTCAGGGATTACTAGTGCTTCTACGATGGAAGTCATTAAAGAGGGGTGCTGAGGGAAGACATTTCTTTTACAGGGCTCCCTTCCTTCTGGAGAGTGTTTCTCATGTAAGGGATGGCACAAGAAAAAGCAAAGGGACGCTTAGGGGAAAATAAGTGAAGCCGACAACTGAGGTCGGCAGCACTGCCCAAGCAGATGGGAAGTGGGTGACTCCACCAAGTCCCACAGCACGCAGCTGGGTGCGGCAGCAGTCTGAAGATCCTCACCAGAGCCTACTCCTGCTGGAGTCCTATCTGTCAGGTTCTTTTTTTCCATCTTATCTGTCTCTTGTTTCACTCCACACCCTCCTTTTCTTGTACGGCTTTCTCATTGTCTTGTCTCACTTATCTTGGATCCAAAGCATTCTGGGGCAGGGAACATATCTCTGTACAGTGGAGAGGCAGTGCTTTTATGGCACTATATGCATAATTAACAAGAATTCATCCAGTATATAAAGTGAAAGTTCTCAAATAAGCATTAAAAATCAGTTGTCTAGAAAAGGGGATCTTTTCAGTTAATGAATAACATTACTGAAAATCTTGGGGTTAACCTTGAAGTGTACGCTTAAAACAAACCACGACCACTGTTAAACACACAGGTTGCACATGTTCTGGAATGCTGATTGAGCAGGCTTATGTGGGATCATCCAAAACCTTTGCAAGCTGATGAATCTGAATAATTAACCTCTCCCTCATTACAGGTCTCCAAAGCACATTAATCAGGTCTCCACAAGAGTAAAGTTCACTCCAGAAACAAGAATACATCTTTGACTAATTGGGTGTTTTGATCAGCTGGATTTAGTAAACTGAAGCTGCATTTGAGATACTAGGATTGACCATTTACAATATTATATGCTGCCATGTAAATTATGCATTCAGCTGTTTGTATATGGACCCAGCAATAGATCTGACAATGTACATTATTTTACTCTCTCTCTTTTTATTTTTGACAAGTGTGAATTTCTAAGGACCTTATGATATACTTTCTGCTTTTCCAATAGAATCAGAAATGGAATGGGTTTGTTTTGTTTTTTAACCAGGAAATTCAACTCTATTTTATGATCCACAAGCTCCACAAAGGCAGTACCAGCAGTCTTGTCAACTGTGTTGAACAGTCAGCTTGTTGTCCCTAAGCTCTCTGAAGGATGGAAATCCCTCTTTACATATGCTGCTGTCATGGCTAACATTGTGAGAATCATTTTGTCTAGTCTGCTGATCACGCAAAATTCAGAATTTAAGTAACACTTAGACAAAGCATATCCATGCATGCAAAATCAAATACAATTACAAGTATCAAATAATACAAAAATGCTTTTGAAGATGCAGGGGAAATTTTATTTTGAAGAACATAATTAGAATCCTGCTTACACTGACCTAAAACCCTGAAAAAGGTACAGAAATCAGGCAGCGCTAACATACTAAACTGGTATAAACCAGTAGCATTAGCACCACCCCACTGCACTCTTGCTTTAATCCTGCGAATCTGTCTGGCATAGGTAGCCACAGGCATATTTTCTAATATGCAACATCGTAAAGATCTAGTTATTGGATACTTGAACATTTAAAGTGGGTTGAGCATTATAATATTGTAAAAACAAGTTTCTAACTGAAACCTAGCAGTTCAACTTCATGCATTTCTTTCCAAAATGAATTAACTATCCTGAGATAATGCTTTATGCAAAATTTTTTGAGATAGAGCCCTTAACCAGCCAAAAGCAACTTATACTCAAATATGATTTGAAGTGATGAAAACTTCCTTATCAGAGGTCAACATCAGATTTAATCCATTGAGCAATACTTGCGATTAGTACACAAATAGCTGGGTGGAAATGCAGAGAGGTATTAACGTTTGAGAAATTAGGAAACCATACAATCAAAACATTATTTTACAAATTGATTTAAATACAGAAGAGGAATATGTTCAGGCAGGTCTTCTATTTCAGATATTTTATTTCCCTTCAAAACGTAAAAAAAAAAAAAAAAAAAGGCAAAAGAAGACGACAGACATATCAATGGCTGAATGGGTGGGTGGGTCTTCCTGTGAAATGAATCATACTTTTAATTCAGTTTTGTGGAAGTCTTGCTTCAAGTACGTCTATAATTACTCTTTGTTGCAATGGCACACGAGTCTGCCATGGAATACCATTTACAAGGATTTGCTAAATCTCTGAGGGTGCGAATCTCTTTTCGGGACATAAATTGCAATGTGGGTCCCTTCCTCAGCGTGCACATGTGGGCTGGGAGAGCCAATAAAGAAATTCTAGTATAGGACGGTCAGGAAGGTTCATTGTTATAGTAGCCTGAACTGCTAATTGAAGATGGATAGTAATGAGCAAGTATAGACTGAGATAACCATCTCAATCCTGTGGACAAAGTCAGCTCTGCCTCAGAAGCTGTTACTACAAGGACACACAAACCAACCCAGATTATGGCCTGCCTTTGTCAGTCTTGATGCTTTATATAACTTTCTATTAATGCCTTGCTTGGGTACCTGCTGTGTAAAATTAAAAGTGATTCGTTTATGAGTGATTCCATCAAAGGTGCCCAGCCACTGTGTTGGCAGAGAGAGCTCCAAGTTAGGTGCTGAAGAGTCTTAGTGCTTCAGGAAAGTTGCTGACTCACAAAGGGCTCTACAACTACCATCGACCTTGAAAGTGCTAAAGATACAACACAGCATATGCTAATGACAGCACTTCAGATCTCTCACATTTGTGAGTTACTGGTGCTTTATTCTGCAAAATCCTCCTACCAACAGAGATTTCGAGTTCCAAGGCTTCTCTGGAGTTCAAAGCTCTTTCTTTAAAAACAATAGGAGACAATATTGTTTCTTTCAAAATATGTCAGGAACAGAATGCAATAGCACCACTCTTGCCCTTTCTTTCAATAACTAAGAAGACAGAAAAAAGTTCAGTTATGCTTGGGCAGCTTGCAGCCCTACTAAGGAAATAGTAGGGGGCCACTGACATCTTCTGCTGAAGCTGGACCACTGTGCAGCTGGAGCAATGGGTTGAAAACGAGAGCCAAAAATCCAGAGTGTGATTTTGCAGCTCTAAGAGCAGGGCTTTCAACTGGCAGGGAGAAAGTTTTGAGCTTCTCCCTTAGCTCCCTGGGTTTTTTCTAGTATCTACTCACACATTGCCTAATGTAAAATGCAGTGGGTCTTTAGAGCAGTATGCTCTAAAGTGCTCAGGATCTTTAGAGCAGTACCAGTGCCAGCACCCAGCTGCATGACCCAGCCACTAAAAAGCAAAAAATGTTACTATTTGCTTGGTTTCCTCCTGCCACCGCTGCTCTTCTTGAAGAGAAGAGGAAGACAAGGGTCAACACCCAAATAAACCAACACAGTGTCTCAGTTCAGGCTTTTGGATTGCTCACAGGAGACATGGAAGCGTCTCTCGCAGGAACAGTATGCGGCACAACATACCAGCTGCATCCCTGAACAACCTACCTGTGTCTAAAGGAGAGACACTGTTTCATCTCCACGTAGCAGTCCAGAGCATTTAGGTGTTCTAAGTATTCTGCTGCTTAAGCTTATTATGTGTTGTAAATCCTGTCCTTAAAGGTCTGTCTGAATTCACTGTACAGAACCTTCAGGCACCTAACTCAGCGCTAGGCATTCTACTACATGACTTGGTCTTCTGACGCTTTTAAGAAACATATCTAAATCTACAAATGTCTCCCCAACCACTCTTTCTTTCTAGTCTGACTCCTTCAGGATCCAAATCCTTAATGGACTTGATGGAGTCTATGGCATATCTCTCTTTTAGCATAGACAGCAATCCCATCTGAAGTTGTGTGCAGATTTTGTGTGCTCGTTACAACGAAAAAATACGAGGGGAAAAATAATAGCAAAAGAAGCTTATAATCCAAAACTACACGTGCTTAGAAACTAATAGTGGAAAATATCCAACAGCTGAGCTATAGTGAGCATTTTTTACTGTGTTGACTGATTTATTCAATTATCCTTTTTTCCTTTCTGCAACTACAAATACTGGAACATACTTATTAAAAAAAGATTTTTTCCTTTTTCAGGTTATCTGTGTTCTATATATTCAAAACATATAAGCCATTTAATGTAAAACTTTAATCCTTTTAGGCTGCTTCATTAGTATGCAAACAATAGATCTGTTAGAGGCAGCCTGAAAAAAAAAACAAACCCAAACCTTTCACAGACTATATTTACAGAACTCTGCTAATTTAACATTTCTGTGTCACAAAGACGATTCCTATCTTTTATTTTGTCACTACACTTTCATCAGTGAGTGATCTCAACTGCTCACATAGCTTCAACTACTATTTTCAGTTCATACATGTGTCTTTCCTCTTCTAACCTCCTTCTTCTCATTTGGTCCTGTATCCAACCCATCTCATTTCACATACCTCAACACTGAGATCAACACAGAAAGGGCTGAAATACAATTTTTAGGCCAGCATCTACTGCTCAGACAGATTTGCACAATTGTCTAGCAAATGAGGAATAAGAAAAAACAAATTAAGCTCTCTAGAGTCCAACACCAAACAGGAATTAGAGAAACCACATTGTCTGCCTGAGCTTGAAGAGGGCCACCAATGATACCAAGGGGAGCCTGGTGATGACAAAAAGACAGGGATGCCTTTCCAATGATGGCCCCTTGCTTCTAGGAAAGTCATGGAAGCATCTGTTATGCTCCTTAGAACTGGGAGTCTAGTGGGTGAATATTTTTTTTACACTACTGGAGAGAGAAGACCCCTTACATTTCCTCTCGAACCCCTATACTTCTTCCACTACTTGCCTCTTGTCATGACTACATTAGCATTGTCTTTGATAACCTATTTTTCCATGGGCACATTAGCCTGAGCTCGACTAAAAATTCTGTTATCAGTATGTGCACTACCCAGTTTAACAAACTGCTTCTGCCCCTTCTGTGACCACAGTGTGACCACATACTCACTTTGACAAAGCCAATGTCTCTCTCTTTCAACTTTTTCTCTCAACTGATGACAAAATAGGAAAAGGGAAATAAAGATGAGAGATACTATTCAACATGCAAATATGGATTATAAACTCCTTAGAGTCAGAAGATAAATAAAAGTGTATAGATAGAAAACCTGTAAGAAAAACAAAAGCATCTGTATAAATAGAAAACCTACAGAGGAAAAACCAACACCTTGAAATTTGTCTAACATACTGTTTGCAAACCGATTTTTAGGCACCTGAGCAAAAATGCCCTGATTCTTGAGGTGCTCGTTATGTGTAATTCCTTTCACTTGGGCCTCAGTGTTTCTAAGAAATCAGAACACCTACTCACATGTCTAAACACTGGGTCAGTTTATGCCAGTAAATGCCGTTAACAGTGAATCGGCATATCTTCTAACAAACGGTATTGCTAGTTACCTCATGCACTGAATGAAACCTTATGTTAAAGCTGGCCTTCAGATTAGAACATTAGTTATCTATGAGCTCAAAAGTATCTATCCATAACTTATTTTCCTGTCTTCATACAACATGTTTCAAAAAAAGTAATTCTTTATCCACATACGAATGCAATTATTTAGACAGCCTCCTTCTGCAGACTTGTGTTACTGAGAATAAAACAAAATCTTGAAAAGCAAACAGTTACAGTTACCTAAGTATTTCTGCAGAGCAAGAATGGATTAACAGAAACTACTGATCTCAGAGGGCTCAAGATCATTCCTAAAATTCAAGGGAAAACTGCAACAGAAGTTAAGTATGCCTGCCATGTTTCTAAAAGCACAGTTAAAAAATGTTTGAACTTCTCCCTAGCTTTTAAATATTTTTGTTCACAACACAAATTAGCATTGTTTGCTCTTCATGATTTTCTCTTCGAGGATCTGCTCTCTGCATCTTGCCAGTTGTTTCTTTGCCATTTGCGCAGGCCTGCCAGAAGAGGCCAAACAGGAGTTAAGACTTGATTTAAACAAGTCTCAGTTTCTGTACAACTCCCTGATTAGCTCCTTTGGCTGGTTACCACCATAAATCATATCAGAGAATTATGCTCTGAGGTGGGTAAAGTGAGAGAATGGCAGGGGGTAAGGTTCACTAGGTATTTTACCTGGTAGATACATGAAGAAGGATTTTAAGTGCAGGACTAAATGTGAATTAATTTGCTGGGCTCAGATTGTGGAAGGCCACTTTTCTACAATTCCAGAAAATACAAAGACCCTCTAAAACTCTCTGCCTCTCTAAACTCTCTGCCCTTATAAAATTATTCAAGTAATAGATTACTTCCTAAGGATTCCTGGACCTCCATTAGACCAGAATCACTTTCAGGAACGATGCTTCACCTCGAATAAGTAAAACTCACACTATCACTGTAAATTAGATACCTTTCTTCCCAAATTATGTTTTCAAAATTTTATACCTTTAACACTTTGCATCACTTCCCAGCAGACTCGTAACGTGAATTTACTAACAGAAATTATGGGCAGAACGATAGCAATTTTCAGCAGATATAATACTGCTAAATTGTAAGTGTTCAGACAGAAATTTTCTGAGCCAGCTGCATGACTCTGTCTGATATGTATGTTTTGATACCAAATCCAGCAAATGTGGTACAAGTCTGTTCTGAGATTAAATCAGGCCTATGACTATGGGTGAATGAGAACAGGAAACTAGGGATAGGAGAAGAAAGGGGAAGGGAGGCAGATTTGGGTGACAAGTAAGATAAGCGGCAGGACTGCACAAGGTGGATGAATTGTGCAAGAATTAGGATGGTAAGACAAAATAATATAGTAGCAGCTGGGTTGAAGGCGAAGAGGTGGGAGTGACAGGCACAAGCAGGGGCTGGGTTGAAGAACGTCAGGAAAATCTGGAAAGGGTAGCAGGAAGAAATATCCAAGGCTGCAAGGAGAGTTCCTAAAAATACAACATTTTTTCCTTACTCTGAAATTAAGCTTGAAATTCCAGAACCTCAACACTGAGAAAATCTCTACTAGTGGCTGGTCAGAAAACAGAACCATGAACTGTCATTTCTGCTGGTATTTCTTTGCCTTAGTGGCAGGGGACACCATACACCCAGATGTTCCAAATCAGCTAATACCACACAGGCTCAATACAATTTTACCATAACAACCTTTTCTGTATGGTTCCATGTGAATTAAATTGATTGTAGTAACACATTGAAAGGTAATTTCTTTGGCAATTCTTGATCCTCCCCACAGCAAAGTTAGGGGGTATCTTCTCAAGAGGTGAGGACAAGCCAGCTGCACCATTCTGCTTTATTGTTTATAATGGAATACAATTAGTCAAAGATTTCTGGCATTTCTTTTCATCCCCTATGAAAATCAGTTAAATTTGCTAGTTTTCATTCTGAGTCAGAATATAAAGTGTGATTTTTTTTGCTCAACCATTTCTAATCTTAATATACGTAACATAAGATAAAAACCAAAACCAAAAACCCCAGAACAAAACCAAAAACAACATAAAAAACAATGCCAGTTCTTGTATTTCCTAAGTTTAAGTGCTAAAATTTTCATCTTTCAAGTCTCGTAAGCATTTTGTCATGTTCTGGCATGACAATACATACGAAGTGGGGTAGTGGGGTAGCAGAAGGTTGGTAGGTGGAAAAGAAGGGAGGAGTAAGGCATAACAAAGAGACATTTCTGAAGTTTTATAAGGCTATTTCTGTGACATTTCAATGAATCACTTCCCAACATCAATAAAATTTACAAAATACTCAAGCCTGTTTATAAGTTTTTGCAATAACGGATAATAAGCTAACAAGGGATTCCTTAACGTCCCTAAGAGGGAGTTGTCTGACTCCACATATGCTACTCAGGGCACTGTCTTCATGGAAATACAATAGCTTTTGTTCCATATTAAAAAATTCAAATATTAATACTTAAAAAAACCCCCCAAACCACCTCTTTTTGAAAGTATCTCCTTTTTCCAGTTGAAATACTAGTACCACTTGTGGTAAGCACTCCTTAACCCCTGTAGAAAAGTGGGAAGCTCGGTATAATTGTGATAAGATCAGTTTTACAAAAGAGTATGTCTAAACACTGCTGACATGAAAGATTTCAGTTTACAGGAAAGAAAGGGAAATCCCCACTGAAGGAATTGCACAAGATGTACCAATTACAAGGTATAACGTTATGACATAAGGATATGTTTTTATTTTGGTTTCTGATGACCATATGAACCGCAAAGACAAGACTTCTTCAGGTTGCACTCTGCACCCATGTAACTGGTGTCAGGAGGCAATACACTCACTACGCCCACCTTATATGGACAGATATGTTGGTATGAAAAGAAATGGGTAATGAAAAAGAGAAGGAACACTTGTAAATATACAATACAAAACCCCAGGCATAACATTACAGAACTGAACACTTTTTCTCATCAGAAAAATAGAAAACAGATTTACTCTGATGAAAACTGTGATAAACCTAGTTCTATGAGATGTTTACATACTCTTTAATAAAAAATATTCTTAAATAGAAAGCAATGCTTTTACTATAACATATATGGCTGAGAATTTTATTGAAAGCAAAAACAAAAAAGCATAGAAATTAAAAATGTTGAGCTACTTAAATATATTTGTGGTTTCTCTGTGCATTTAGAATTTACCCTTTTGACCTCACATCTAAGTAAATAAACGTCTTTATTCAAGATATTATCAAACTAAAAATCTTCTAATTTGATTAGCCACATCCAAATATAATTCCATTCATATTTATTCATATCTATAGCTTTGACTTGAATAATAAAATATTTCGTAACAATAAGTGTGATTAAATACTTCCACCTTGAAGTGTTGGAATGGTGCAATATTCTTCTGAAATGTCTTGCTAGAATACTCCATGACACCACTTGTGTCTCGTCCTTCATTTTAAAAACATGCAACTAGAAAAGTATTCACTTAGAAAGACATTATCCACCCCAGACAGCCCACACAGACTACTTTCTGTATATATTTCTTCACAAATTATGATTCATTATACTGCCTGTCTTTATATTTTGTGTTGCATTTTTTAAAGTCTTGGAATCCAAAGAAGAGAGTAGAATATTTGTTAACAGGATAACTGTCTAAAGTACTTCATTTCTTTGTTAACAGTATTTCTACATATCATAAAACTCTCAGGCAGCAAGAGATCTATTCTGTTGCTACAAAGAGAACTACCAACTCAATTAACTTCTTCTTCCTGTGATTTTAATGACTATTCATCTAAAATTCAGTGATGTAAAACATCAAATAAATCTTAATAATAGCTGCACTGTATTCGCTACATGAGAGTCCTCCAGCCCTCTGTTCCCAGTACCATCCAAGTATTTCACAATCATTTTTAATAGATGAATGGGAAGAGCTATCTAACTTTGACAAGGCTATCATCTCCTACGACAATAGCTTAATATCTGTTTAATAGTTTTGACGTTCTAAATGCCTTAGACATAACTTAATGCATCAGTTCTTTCACAGTTATCTTCTCAGGTTTTGTTTTGGCTTTTTCATATTAGAAACTTCTACGTGAGCGTATAATTTTTTTATTAAGAGAATAATTTAACTTTTAGCCTTTTTTAGTTTATTCAACTTATTTTATCCTTATTTTACATTTCTTCTTTATTTTTTCAGAAAAAAAGTGTTGTTCTTCCTGCAATGCATATTTTTTTGTCTCTTTCTTTCCTACACTGAGATTAAAAAAAAAAAAAAATAGCACAACAACATTAGACTACTTTAACAGAATGAAAAAGAAACTCACTGGTTTTACCATTTTATTTGCAGAATCTAAGTTTGGCAGATTAGTACTTGTCCAGAAATTCTTCACAAAGTTATTAAAAGACAGAAAGCTAAATAATCTCTAACACAAATAACTTATGTTTTTGCTCTTAAAAAACCAACTGTATTTTACCTTTGAACTTGAAACAAGACTAATATTTTAGATTTGGTTTACAAATTTTGAATTGATTTATTTGCATCTTCTGAAGGATCACATTGGAGCACATGAAGAGTTACATGTCCAGCTTGAAAAATATTTAAAAAACATCTTTGTTTCCTGAAGATAAGCAGTCACATGTGCATTCCAAAACAGTCCTTTAATTATACAGTTTCATACTTAAAAAAAATACATGGAGCCTGCTTTATTGATAGCATAAGATAGCTGCAGAGCAACAAATAGATCAGTCTTTAACATTTCACTCTATCATCATGACTCAGCGTGTGCTTCAATGTCTCATTCACTAGAGCCATCAAAACCAGAATTAGAGAAAGATCCATTTCTCCCTGGGCTTTTCCATGCCATTGTGCTGTATTCCTGACACTGCACTGACTGGTGGGGTGACCTTCGGAAAATCACTTTCCCTTTCAGTCTCTGAATTTCCTCATTTGAGATGGTTTTGTTGGTAAAACACAACAAGACCCAGTGATTAAAAACAAGGTATATATGCAGCAGTAATTCAGCAAAAGCCAGTTATCTGGTACTTACGGTGCACAGGCCTGTAAACTCATCAGCACGCCCACCAGTCTTGCCACAATGGTATGCGTGACAATGACTACTGTTATTGTTAATGCATGAATATCAAAGAAGCTATTTTTCGTATAGATGCTGACAAATATTAGACTAAAGTGAGGAAATTCAACATCAGGTAAAGAAGGATACTAAAAGCAATGGACTTCTGCAAGTTCATTCATCATCTATTCTGTGGCCTCAATGAATCTGCTAACAGGGAAGAAACTCTAAAATATATTTGATATATTTAAGATATTTAATGGAGTTGTATGTACAATCAAAAGAAAAAATACAAACAGTATCAGTGAAAGAAAATAAACAAGTAATGAGGTTTATGAGGTTCTCATCCTAAAAAGCCCATCAGTGCATGGAATCTCATAGGGGCAACAGTGATGGGCAAAGGGGCAAGAGAGAAAAGAAAAGCAGTAATTTGCCCTGTTGCCAGCCAGGGAAGATTTTACAGATCCCCTCCATTACAACCCTTCAGAGGATCACCTTTTTTGCATTAAAATATATTCTGTAGTGCTAATAGTTTCTGTACAGTAAAATGACAAAATTGCTGCTAGAAGAAGGGACTGCTGGATATTTAAGCATATCAAAGACAGCTCATATTACAAAAGACTCAGAAAGGATGTGAAACCTCACTTCCAAGTACTTATGAAATAAAGCATGCTTAATGAAACTTCTGCCGAAAATGAGTAAATAGCACATGATTACGCTTTGCTTCTCTATTTTCATATGAACTCCTCAATCTAATGAGTTGACTTCAATTGAGAAATTATTTCTGTGACCTTAGTGTTCTTCCCTACAATTTCTTAAAGGATATTTTTCCTTGGTTAATTTAGATTTTGACCTTCCATTCACCATCTTCCACCTTGTTTTCAGAATATTATTTCAAAAGAGGACTCAAAGTGTATAATACTAATTACTTACAAAATCAAATAAAATTCCCTTTCCTTGCCTCTCCTCCTCCAACCATTATACAGTAATAATAATAAACAAATCCAATCAAAAAATTAGTGGAGACCATCAATATTTCTCCCAAGGAATGCCCCAAAGTAAAAATCAGTCTTCTTGCAAAGGAATAGTTCAGCACTCAGAAGATCTGGGCATTATCACATATAATCTTTGGGATTTTGCTTTAGAGAAACTAGGAATAGTACTAAATTTCTCACTGTCTGTTCTGTATCTAGACTATAATCTATTCTGAGTAGGGATTATTTCTTAGGTGCATGTGTAGCAGCCAGTCTGATGGGATAGACATCTTAACTAAGATGAATAGAAATTATTCCTGTGAAAATCATGAATGCATACATAAATATGAAAAGTACAGCTATGGGAACAGATTGGTGGGTGGGGTGGAACTTGAAAATAGTAACAATAGGAACAACAAAGCAATCACTGGAGAAAACCCTCCAAACAATATTGAAGATTTGCCTAATAACGATGCAGACTGCAAAATACAGGTAGGTGGCCTTAGTTTCTACAAAGTGGAAATACAAATATGCACATAAACAAGCACTAAACAGCGCTAGAGACATTTTTTGCAGTATTTCTGCAGCACAAATGTCTGCAGTATTTGCAGGTTTCAGAGTACAAATCAAGATACTGAATTATTTTCCCTTTATTTTAATTTATAACTTACATACAACTTTTTAAAAGTACAACATTGTTTTTTTTTTTCTTCTGAGCCCTCCAACAGTTCCCTTATTGCAGCAAACATCTACAAATACCAGTTAAAGATTCATTTATTTCCTTGCTGATTTCCTGTAAAACTTGTGACTCAGCACGTCATCTGAACCTGTTGCTCCGTGTACTGAGAGGACATCGAACACTTTTGCAACCATGCTCCAGTTGCACACTTTCTACCTCCTTTTCTGTGAGCAATGTAGAAGTCATCACTGAACAGGAGGTGATCACTACCCTGTTACTAAATTCAGCCCTGCATGTATGAATGCATGCACACATGTCTTGCTAACTGGGACAGAACTATTGGTCATCTTTATTCACTAGAGATAAAAATACTTTTTCTCTGTTCACTAGAGAACAATCCTGGTTTTTTTTCTCTCAATAGTTCTGATGTTAACTACAGTCTTGACTAATTCCCTTGCATCACTGTCCTCCAATAATTCTTTCTGAATGAGATCTACTTTTAAAAATGTATCTTTCTTTTCAAACACAATCCAGAGTCATCCATGTGTTAATTTTTGAATACTTACTAGAAATATTTGCAAGAGTCTTCTTTTCACATATTTATTTATTTCAGTCTGAATAGCTGGCTATTTAGCATCATACACTTAGCAATAAAATCATTACACCCTTAAAAAACCCTTTCTCACATGACTTCTCCCTGTTTGGTCTTTGAATTTCTGTAAAGGTTTGGCTTCTGGGTTTGCAGAATATCTTTTGTTTCCTCATGTAACTACATTGGTTTCTGGAAGCTACTTTAAAAGTTTTTTGGTTTTATTTGAGGACGTATTCCAAATACATACTTTAATTTTTGTGTTTAATATTGAATTACTCTAAGCTCCTGCATTTAAAATGAGTGCTTTACTCTGCAGGTTTAAACAGAACCTACGTGAATACTGTACAGTTTATCTCTATCTGAAATAAGGAGTAAATTGTACTCTCCAATTTGTTTTCTTGGCATGATTCATCATTTTATGGGCCTCTCTTCTGTCATTTCATTTCCAGTCTAAATTTCTTCATACAAAAATTTTTTTTTGTGCCTTTAATAGCTTTTCCTGCCTCTCTCTGAACTTTACTTTAACTGCCTTCTCTTTGAAGATAAGATCCCTGCAGATGAATACAGCATTCATGGTAAGGATACATAATTTGTATATAATCTCAGCTTTCTCTATTCATTTTTAATATGATCCTTTTCCTCTTGCTGTACTGCAATGGGCCTGATTTTGGAGACCCAGAAAAGAAAACTTTGTTGTTTTGAGCCCTTATCCTCCATTTGTTAGTAACAAAACAAGGCAGTGTCTAGCTGGAGAGGTTTAGTCTGAAATTCTTTCTGCTTCTAAAGAGTGGGGGAGCAAAAGCCTGTGATCAAGAAGGCTTTACATAAGGAAGCCAGGGTGTTGCTGGGATCCATTCTTGGGAAAGTCAGAGCTCTCCCCCACTGAGTTATTCTAAGGAACATAAGTGCAGAATGACAGAGCCATCTGACTGTAACATCTACTTGACCTCATGTGCTGAGTCTCTGTTTTGAAGTATATTTTATACTGACTTAAGGAAAGAAATCTCTTACAGAAAAGAACTTAATTTCTCCTTCTGAAATGTCTTGATTTTCTGTACCAAGTCCTTTGGAAGAAGAAACTGCTGGCTGCCAAGTAGAAGCACCTCGTTCCACTTCTTGTGCTTATGCCAGGCTGTGGGACTCAGGCTGACACGTTCCAGCTGTCCTTCAGGCAACAGAAGGCTTTTAGTCTAATCACACGTATACACACTCGAAGTTCTCTTTTCTGCAGGCATTACCCCTAAACTTATCTGTGCTAGCTTGAATTAATCTAAGGTAATGCTTACCACAGGCCACACAGTTTTTCTACTCTGGTCTAATTTAATTACTTTTAAAAATTTTACTCAATAAAAATAAGTTATTGTGTTATGTTTCTGAATAGACTCCTAAGTCACCTCAAACTGACTTTCCTTCATGACAAAATGTGTTACTTGCTTATTCCTGTTCTTTATTTTTTCCTCTCCTGGTCCGTATTTAATTGCTTTTCGAAATAAAAGGCTTCTCATGTGCCATAGAAAGGGACTTAATTTTTCCAAATCTGATAAAGACTTCATTATCCACAACAATTCCAGATTTTGTGCCATGAGTCAGGAGACCAGACTAATTCCGTAGTTCAATAGTGCTCTACTGAAATTATTTTCATGCTTAGAAAATTCAACAATGTTAACTTGTTCACCACCTGAACAGAAATACTTTAAAGGCTTTCCAAAAGCTTTACAGGTTCTGGCGCTCTAATTCTGAAAATTATGTCTCTGTTCATTAGGGATAAGTTTCATTTGCACAGCTTTACTCCTGGTGAGCAGGCATTTTACTAGAGCTCCTTGTTCCCAATAATACCATGCAGCAAGTGCTCTCCAGGTATATGTTCTGCTTTGAGGTGTGTACAGAGACAGACTGACAGGGAACATAAGGAAAGATATGGTTAAGAAAGGATAATTTGGAAGAAAAAGTATTAGCCTGTGACAGAAGAGAAGTGGATTCAATTCTCTTTTCTGACTCTTTCTGAAAGCTCCTGTACAAATCACTTCAATCCAGGTCCATAAAGAGAATGATATGCCTAACTTCCACTGAAACCCCTGAGAGTAAAGTCCCAAAAAATATGTTTGTGGAAGTAAGTCTTGTTTTTATGGGCTCTGGTATCCATCCACAAAATAGTTATTACTACAAAACAGCATTTCTTCCAAAGCAGCTCACATATTCACCATTAATACCCACAGTATAAAAGAATTTAAAGATGGTACTGACTGTGTGGGATATTACACAAATAGACAGGAGAAAAGAGACCTAGAAAAATACATTTCAGTCCCAAAGCTGTACTTGTCTTTAAAACAAACAGTCTCAGTGTCTCAGCAGACATGGTTTCTCTGACACACACTGCTGCACTAGGAAGATTCCAGAAGAGCGAAAACTTTAGTGGCTCTACTAGCATGGGAAAAAGAAAGATATCCAGCAAGGTTACAGCAAACTACCCTTCCTTTCAAAAATTAATAGAAAGAGGAAACATTTCTACATTTGAAACAGAATCAAAGATTTTCTGCCAAAATATTGTTGTCATTAAGTTTCATGCCTTTGATTTATTGCCACTTCCTGCTGTTCCTATTTAAACTCTGCTTTCCAGCAGGCATGTAATCAAAATCATGTTAAGTCTTCCAACAGCTTGCTTGTCTTGGCTATTTGTAGTAAATATTTACTGATAGATACTTTAAGAGAAAAATAAAGTCCTACACATGACAATTATTTGGAAAATTCTGATGAAATTCAGTTGGATCAATATTTAAGCAAAGGATCTGAGGTTCAAGGCAGAATTAAATTGAGTCACATTTTGCTTATTTTTAGGATCTATTCCATTTTGCCTCACTGCGAATCTGCAGTGCAGTTGCATCCTAGCATGTCACAGAGATGTGAAGCTGAGAGACATTTTGCTGCATCAAGTTTCTCATTAGGTATGAAAAAAGTTTTCTCTACATGAACTCTCACATTGGTGAGAGCAGTTGTCATTTGCTCAACTTATTTACAATGTATAGACAGTGTAAAATGTGTCTTAGATTCAAAGACAGCAAAAGTTTTTGCAAAGCCATGCTTTGGAGTTTGAAGAGTTTCGAAATTCCACATCCTGCTAGAAAATAAAAGGTGTGTGTGTGTCTGTTAAAAAGTTCACTAACATACAATGGAAATCACCGTGTATGGTGTTCAGTAGTCTGCTGAACAGCTGGAATTTTAAGGCTGCAAGATTGAGAGCACTTAAGCAATTTTTCAAAGAAACATAAATACAGCAAACTTGCAACAATGCCAAAGCCCCTTACTTCAGGGCTTTTCAGGACTTATGCCTCTCATTTAATGATTAAATTGTCAACTGAATGTATTTCATACTAACTGTCTCAAAGCACTAAAGTTGTGATCAAGCTGATGATTTAAGAAGACATCACAAGAGAATGCCTAAGTGGTGGGCACGTGCCTCCACGGATGAGATACACTAATGTGAGGGTAATGGATACCAGTATGAAGAGCTCAAAACAAACAGATACACTGACAGAATCCCTTTCATTAAAAAGAAATGGTGCAACTCTACAGTTAACCTGTTAGTCTGGTAACAGTTAGTATAAAGAATCCAAAACCGAGTCCTATATGTAAAGGTGCATACAAACTTGTAAGCAGCTGTGTTGGTGAGTCAACAAATTACAGGCAACAGAAAAGCCCATCTGTGAGCACTGATGCATAAGGTATATACTGCTGTTCTGATGCAATTACAAGCAAAGTGAACCACAGACAGCACAAACTGGGTAGTGAGTATATCCAACACCGAAGATTTTCTGTGAAAAGGGCCTAGTCCTAAGGGATTCTGAGATCTTTAGCTTGGCTTTGTTAGTTGTGAAAATACAGCCTGGGAAAACAGGGAAACAAAGGCAGAATAAACCTCCTTGTATCAATGACCTTTACTCAGCAGCAGCACTGTAGTTTTTACAGAGCTGAAAATATGGCAGCTTTAACACAGCCAGCTGGCAATATCGTTCAAGTGTTACTTCACAGGAGATGCTGAACTTTCAGGTTCTTCTGAGTAAGGAGAGACACGTCTGTATTTCACCAGCATACTGATGAGTCTCCTTTCTAAATTCTGAAGTGGTGGTTCTACGAGGCATCATATTAAACCACCTGGGAGGCAGAATATGGCCTTAAGGGCTGCTGAATTTCAAAACAACTGGCAGTTGTTTGTCAGTACCTGTTAAGCCCTTTCTCAGAACTGCAATGAAGAGAAAGAAGAATAGCTTCCAACGTATCAGCAGTCCCTCATTCACTAAAGCAATAAACCACAATCAAATGTTCTCTTAGACATTCAGCAGAAATGCGATGATGAGGCAACCTAGTTCTGAGAGGGAAGACATTAATGCACAACCAACACACCCAGTACAAAACATAGAGGAAAGCCAAACTTGGCCCAGATCCTTTCCAAATGCCACCTACAGGCAAATTCAAACTACTCTCTACTCTTTTTTCCCAAATTTATGAAATCTTGGTATTACTGAAGTCCAAAGCAAAACTCCCCATTTAACAGTGCCTGTAATTCATCTGCAGGAAATTAACTGTCAGGCTTTCAAGCACTTTTCCTCTTGGGTAATACATGAAACATTCATCAACTGTGCAGCAGGATCCCAGCATTTCTGTTTAGTTTTCCTCTTGGTAGATAAAGATTGCAGCAGCTTCCATGTTGCTACATTTGAAATAATAGAATTATAATCTTTCTACTTCCCCTGTCAGGATGGCCTTTTTCCAGTCTCAGCTTTTCATGTTTCCTCATCTGCAGGTTTTAGTAAGCAAGAGGCTGCTTTGGATCATTTGAGTATTCTACCACTTTCTGCTTAAGAAACATGATTCTAGGAACAGACAAGTCAGCTGTCAAGATATTATTTCACAGATGCACTTGGCATCATGTGAAGCCATTTTCATCTGGCAATAACTTGAATAAACACGTAATTCCACCACAGAAAAAAAGCAGGCTTAGGAAAAAGCGATGATGAAATCAAGAGTAAGCAACGTGCACTGCTGAACTGTTTTTCTGATGTTCAGCATGCCCTTCCAGAACTCAACACGTATCTCGCTTCTGTTCAGCCCTACAGGTCCGCACAGCCTTTCATGAGGCACCAAGCACAGAGGCGAAAGGAGCCGTAACAGACCCAGGCAGGGAATGATGGACGGGTATCAACAACCTAGGCAAGGGGCACAGCCAGCTAAGTAGGTTTAGTGCCTTGTTACACCTATCAAACTCCATATTTTATAGGGCAATAAAAATATTTTCTTGATTACACAGTAGATGGTCACTCAGTTTTGCTGTTCATGTCAGGAATATGGTTATGCTCCGACTTCTGTTGTGTTAATAACTATGAGGCTCACAAGCCCAGTCAGTGCAGAGAACACAGCGTATTTGATGTTGAAGTCTCTTATCTTGCCAACCGCAGTCTACGCTACAGATCAAGTTTGATTACAGACAGGTAACGTTTCCCACACAGATGTTTTATGAGCTGAAATATTTTCTGATCACTCTGTGTAGCTGGAAGGGAATAAGCGAGTTTATTATTTGTTACTTTCCAGGTTTATTTGTATCCAAGCAGCAACCAAACTGTGCAAGGTGTTTTATCTGGAATTCTGACTTGTGTTCTTCCAGAAGAGTTCCCAAACAAAGGAAACACAAAAGAAGAAAGATCCAGCTTATAGAAAATTCAATTAAGCACTTTTGCTTCAAATAAGAGGCTTATTCACAATGCTGTAAGAAGAGACCGAAAAAGCACACTACACTGTGTGGATACTGAATCCATAGCTAATCCTATATAAATGCACCAAAGCGAATACCCCAGAATTAACAAACAATGTGCATTTTCTCTTGCACATCACATTTCATCAAGTATTTGTACTGTAAGCTGCTCAGAGCAGGGACTTGTCATTGTGAACTTGTCCATAAGAGCTATGTATATTAAGGACGACACTTAAGTCTTTTTTTTGTTCCAAAGAGCAGATTTGATTTTACAGTTCTATGAATTAGAGGCTAAGGAAAAAGACAGCAAAGTCCCATTTTCAATAATGTAACTGACTAGTTGTGGTTTATTCTGATTTTTAAAATTTGTGACTTACATTAATGTAAATTACAGGACAGTAGGTTTCAGTGTTTGGGTTTGATTTTAAACAGGTGTTCATACCAAAAAATCTCCAGTCTCTTCCACTTAGCCTACCTGCATAATACCTGGAACAACTTTCAGAATCACATACACACTGAGCTGTATCTTACATTCACAATTTCTACAGTCATTAAGGGGTAAAAAGATCCCTTGGATCAAAAGATTTTGTTGAATCAAATACTTGGTTGGGGACTACAGAAACAATAATTACCGGAAGGACACATTTTGGTGAACTTTGGGCTATATTTTTTTTCTTAGAAAGAGAAGACAGCATAAGTACAAACTTCCTTAAAACAGAAGTAGAGGAAGCTAAAATATTCCAGATGCCCAAATTCATAACTAATTTGAAAACTGATCTTTGAGAATACATAAGAAAAGTCATTAAAACATCAAGAAAATCTTTTATGCCCTTATTGTTCTTCCCGCACTTCTGACCACACTGACTCTTTCAATACACAACTCTGAAGGATCCAATCCAAAAGGAAAATATTTCTGAAACACAGTTTTAAAAAAAAAGAAAAGAGGAATCAGACTGGGCACACACATTTCAAAAAATCTGACCTTACATGTAAGTTTTTGACTCAAAATCTGTTGTTATTCAACAGCTTTTGCAGGAGTTACTTCCATATCCAGAGCAGAAAACCCAACTGAAACGATCAATCTACAAAGTGCCTTTGCCCAGATATTTTCTTCTGAGATTGCTAAGTGGATAAAACAGCATGTACCAAATGCAAAGTTCTTTAATGTACAGGTAAATCCATGATTCCTTATCTTGTGAAATCAGCCTCTCCTTCAAATGTGAGTCTCCATATGGACGTAGTTTCAGTAAATCAGATTCTGTTCTAATTTATGCAAAGATGGGGTTCCCACTCCTGCAGCTTTAGCCACACTCCCTTTACACTTTCCAATCCATTCCTTCTCAAGCAACTCCAGCATTCATCTCTCCTCTGATACCATTTGTTAGCCAGAATGGCAGCATTTAAGATTCAAACTCAAACACTCCCCAATTCTTATGCATATACAGAGTTATAAATCCTTTACCAGAAAGGTTTTTGGGCCAATACTATCAGAACATAAGCATTTTTTAAGAAGGGGCTCAACTTTGAGTGTATTTTGCTACACTTAGAACTATGGGACCATCCAGAGGGACCTTGACAGGCTT
>NW_010131869.1:0-1526 GCF_000699245.1 Pterocles gutturalis | reverse complement strand
CTGGAAAGCCAAGCCAAATACAATTGCTACATCTCCTTTTAAACTCCCTCACATAAATCCATTCAGTGCATGAGTCTTCCTTTACAAGTCAGCAGCTGGTATCTACCAGTATGTTATATTTATATGCTACTTCATTCTTCATTGTGGTTTCTACTAACATGCCCAGTGCAGATGTTAGACCTGCAAGTTTGCTGTTTCCTGAATGTCCCCTAAGGTCATAAAAAACCCTTGCTGTCACATTTGATATCCTCTTATCCTCAAGTACCTTAGGCAGTAGTTATACTTCAAAGATAGTATTTTAACTATTTCTTCTTGAATACCACTTCTTTGAAAATTTTTCAGCCAAATACTGTATTAACAGTTTACTGAATTAGGATGCGAATTTGCACTTTTAATAACCTCTTATCAGTGCCATGGAATACTCACAATTTATGCATTAGAATATACATTTTTGCTATGTAAGACTTACAAGCTGCACGAAATGGGATTCCTATTTTTCCTTGGATACTATTAATTTGAACAATTTGGCCAGTTCTTCTTGAGATCATGTTGGGAAGAATGGCTGAAAAAAAGAAATAAAGAAAGTCATAAGTAAAAGAGCACAATGTATTTAGTGAAAAGAAGTGACAGCTGAAGTGCAGACAGCACAATTTTAATGATGGTTGTCTCAATACTGCAATCACAAATATCACTATATCTGGTGACTGGAAATTGAGTGTCTTCTAGACTTAACTTGGATTCTACGTGCAGGTTTGGCTGCAGTATTGTCACATTTAGTTGTCAGCCTGTCTGTATTCTTGCAAGAGTTTTGAAAACAATTGTATTTGTAACAAAGGCATCAAGCATGTAAATAAAGGAAACATCATATGCAAAATACAATAAGCAGATATTTTAAAAAATATCTGTCTTACAAACACCTGCTTATATATTTCTTCAACAATCTGTTTCCAAACCCAGGCACTCTGATTTTGATCTTCACCTCAATTTAAGTCCATTTATTTTCACAGAATTATTTTTTATTATAGTGAAGAAGGCAAAAACAAGTGCAAATGAAACAGTGTGATGCCAATGACTTGGATCTCAAGCTTTCAGTGGCAACAGCAAAACAGGAAAAAAAATACCTTTGGTTAATGTTATAAGTCCAAAATAGTTTGCATCCATTATCTTTTTATCAAGTTCCAATGAAATGCTCTGCACTGCTGCTTTCACCTTCATACTTGCATTGTTGATCAGTATATCCACACAGCCATGGCAATTCAGGATTTCCTTAGCTACATCTTGAATGCAGTTTATGTCTGAGATATCCAGGAGTATGAGCTTTGGTGCATATGTCTAATAAAGAAAAGACTTATTTCAAGGATATCTGTTGTATAAAAATGTATTTCTATTTACTTGTCTGGTAAATAAATTTACCTTGATACCTGAAGAAAGTACTTTTATCATTCTCTCAAAAACTTTGACTTTTTTTTAACCCACTCTAGAAAGAAGGTGGTTCAACAATGGATATTCATAGACATTCATAGACA
>NW_010131868.1:405-1238 GCF_000699245.1 Pterocles gutturalis | reverse complement strand
CAGGGCAGGTGCTGGTGTTGGCTGGGCCACGGGCGCGGGGACTTAACCCTCTCACCGCTGCTGCGCCCCAGGCCCACACCGGCTCAAATCCAGCTGGCCGTTCGCCTCGCCGCACAGCCCACCAGCAGCCCGGGCACAGTTTGCACACCTGGGGGGTTTGCATATTGCAGGGTCCCCAGGAGGGTTTGCACATTGCGGGGTCCCCAAGAGGGTTTCCACATCGTGGGTGCCCCACTGAGGTTTGCACATCGAGGGGTCCCCAAGAGGGTTTCCACATCGTGGGTGCCCCGAGGGTTTGCACATCGTGGGTGCCCCATTGAGGTTTGCACATCGAGGGGTCCCCAGGAGGGTTTGCACATTGTGGGTGCCCCATTGAGGTTTGCACATCTTGGGGTCCCCAGGAGGGTTTGCACATCGCGGGGACCCTCTTGAGTTTTGCACACCGCTGGGTCCCTGGGACAATTGGTATGTGGTTGGGAGCCTGCAGGTCCTGTGGCCCGGCCTGGCCCTTTGTTTCAGAGCTGGGTGAGGGCAGAAGCTGCTGCCCTGGGTCCAGCACATCCCGTCGGATCAAAAGTCATGGGGGCTGAGAGCCGCAGGGGAGCTGCGAGAGGATTTCCCCCGGCTTTGGGCACGGGCAGTGCTGCCAGGCGGTTGACAGCAGCTGTTGGCCTGGGCTGAAGGGGCCAGCGGAGGTGACAGAGGGGATGAGCAGTGTGTCCCCCAGTCAGCAGAGGGGACATCAGGGCAGTGCTGGCAGAAGAGGCACCCTTCCCACAAGCAGGAGGAGCGGTGTGGGAGATCTACCGGCAGCATCCCGGCAGAGGCGGGGT
>NW_010131868.1:0-381 GCF_000699245.1 Pterocles gutturalis | reverse complement strand
CAATACCCGGCCGGGTGGCGGAAGGGAGCTGCCGGTCGCTTCCCCCGAGGAAACGCACCCGCTGGCTCTGGCTCTTGTTGCTCTCCCTCTTCCTCCTGTTTGATTTACCGTGTGTACGGAGCCCCGCAGGAAGTTTGTCCTGGCCCTGGTGCTGTTTAATTACCTGTAGCGAGAGCGCAGGGCCGTGCAGAGGAGGGAGCCAGGCACCTCCCGGGACGGAAGGGGTTAGATGGGGTGGGGGATGCGCGGACCCTTTTGGGCACGAAGCCGGTGGTATGGGAGTTGGAGGGGGGCCAGCGTGAAGCTGGGGTGTTCCCAAGGGAGGTGGAAGTTGGGATGTCCATCGGCTGCGGATGGGTTGGTGGAGGAGTGGGGGAGGCT
>NW_010131867.1:0-530 GCF_000699245.1 Pterocles gutturalis | reverse complement strand
TGTGGGGAGGAGATTTCGGTCTCTGCGGCGCAGTGGGACCCCACATCGCTGTGTCCCCCATCTTCCCCCGTGGGGCTTGGCCCCAGCTCTCTTCTCCGCTCGAGGAGGGATGTCGCAGGTTTGGGTTGTCACACGAGAGCTGCCCCTTGCAGTAGGTGACACCCCGGATCAGGCGAGCGGATGGGTCCCATCCAGCTCCCTACGGAGTCACCAAGTTGGGCCCCGTGGCCTCGGGGATCCCCGAAAACAGCAGCTGAACCCCCTCCGGGTTCATCTGCCACCAGGTCCCCGTTGGCATTGTCCCCGTGGCGGGTCTGAGCCGAGACCTGGGCTATTTAGGACCCGGGGACATGGGATCTTCGTGGCTCACAGCGGTGTCAGGGAGGAGGAGGAGAAAGAGGAGGAGGAGGCAGAAATAGCCCAGCCGAAAGCGCTGGCGAAAGGACTTGGCACCGGCAGAAATAAGCCGGGGAGGAAAAGGGAGAAAAAAACCATCCTAAAGCCCCGAAGGAATGTTAATCCCGAGCAAA
>NW_010131866.1:0-214 GCF_000699245.1 Pterocles gutturalis | reverse complement strand
CCTGTGCTGCCGGCTGGCCGGGCTCCGCGGGTGCTGCACAGGCGCACACGCAGGCGCGGCCCCGCTCTCCTCGCACTCGCTCCCTCGATGTATTCCCGACTTTATGGGCACATTTTTCTTGTCAAGCTGACAGGGTTGCTAAGTGGATTTCTCCCTGATATGCGGACGGATTATCACATTACTCCAATTTCCTACCCCACCAACTTAATTTATA
>NW_010131865.1:0-1832 GCF_000699245.1 Pterocles gutturalis | reverse complement strand
ACCATCAGTGTCACCCATGAGCATATAGCAGTGGCAGTACCAGGCTGTGAGGTTAACCATCAGTGTTAACCATGAGCACACAGTACCAGGCTGTGAGGTCACCATCAGTGTCAACCGTGAGCACCCACCAGTGACAGTACCAGGATGTGAGGTCACCATCAGTGTCACCCATGAGCATATAGCTGTGTCACTACCAGGCTGTGAGGTCACCATCAGTGTCACCCATGAGCATATAGCTGTGTCACTACCAGGCTGTGAGGTCACCATCAGTGTCACCCATGAGCATATAGCTGTGTCACTACCAGGCTGTGAGGTCGCCATCCGTGTCACCCATGTGCATACAGTGGTGTCACTACCAGGCTGTGAGGTCACGATCAGTGTCATCCATGAGTGCACAGCAGTGGCAGTAGTAGTGTGTGAGTTCACCATCAGTGTCACCCATGAGCACACAGCGGTGGCATTAGGAGGCTGTGAGGTCACCATCAGTGTCACCCATGAGCACACAGCGGTGGCATTAGGAGGCTGTGAGGTCACCATCAGTGTCAACCATGGGCAACCAGCAGTGGCAGTACCAGGCTTTGAGGTCACCATCATTGTCAACAATAAGCACACAGCAGTGGCATTAGGAGGCTCTGAGGTCACCATCAGTGTCACCCATGAGCACACAGCGGTGATAGTATGAGGCTGTGAGGTCGCTTTTAGTGTCACCAAAGAGCATCCAGCAGTGGCATTAGGAGGCTGTGAGGTCACAATCAGTGTCACCCATGAGCACACAGCAGTGCCAGTATCAGGCTGTGAGGTCACCACCAGTGTCACCCATGAGCACACAGCGGTGTCAGTAGGAGGCTGTGACGTCACCATCAGTGTCACCCATGAGCACACAGCGGTGGCAGTACCAGACTGTGAGGTCACCAGCAGTGTCACCCATGAGCACACAGCGGTGGTAGTAGGAGGCTGTGATGTCACCATCAGTATCACCCATGAGCACACAGCGTTGGCAGTACCAAGCTGTGAGGTCACAATCAGTGTCACTCATGAGCATACAGTGGTGTCACTACCAGGCTGTGAGGTCACTGTCAGTGTCACCAATGAGTACACAGCGGAGGCATTAGGAGGCTTTGAGGTCACCGTCATTGCAACCCATGAGCGCACAGCGGTGGCAGTAGGAGGCTGGGTTCCGCATCAGTGTCACCCATGAGACCCACCGGTGGCCCTAAGAGGCTGTGAGGTCAACATCCGTGTCACCTATGAGCATACAGTGGTGTCACTACCAGGCTGTGAGGTCACCATCAGTGTCACTCATGAGCACACAGCGTTGGCAGTACCAAGCTGTGAGGTCACCATCAGTGTCACTCATGAGCACACAGCGGTGGCAGTAGGAGGCTGGGTTCCGCATCAGTGTCACCCATGAGACTCATCGGTGGCACTAAGAGGCTGTGAGGTCAACATCCGTGTCACCTATGAGCATACAGTGGTGTCACTACCAGCCTGTGAGGCCACCAACAGTGTCACCCATGAGCTCACAGCAGTGGCAGTAACAGGCTGTGAGGTCACCATCACTGTCACCCATGAGCATACAGCGATGGCAGTACCAGCCTGTCAGGTGACCATCAGTGTCACCCATGAGCACACAGCGGTGTCACTACCAGGCTGTGAGGTCACCATAAATGTCAACCATGAGCACCCAGCGGTGTCAGGACGTGGCTGTGAGGTCACTGTCAGTGTCACCCATGAAGACACAGTGGTCTTAGTAGGAGGCTGTGAGGTCACCATCAGTTTCACCGATGAGCACACAGTGGTGTCACTACCAGGCTGTGAGGTCACCATGAGTA
>NW_010131864.1:10911-11409 GCF_000699245.1 Pterocles gutturalis | reverse complement strand
TCTGTCTCAGCTTAACCCAGGACACACACACTCACTTTTTGTTAGCTTCTTCATGGTTCACCAATTTTGTTTGCTTGCAGTGCAGCGTGGTGGCCAGCCAAGGCACTGGGCTGAGGAGCTGGGCTTCTGTCCAATGCATGTGCAGAAAATACCCCGAAATATGCTTCTTTCCTATGGGCTGGAGTCTCTGAAGGCTTAGATCACATCTCATCTTTTGACCTCTGGTGGTGTTGCTCTGCTTCAGGCTTATCAGTGGTGTCGCCTCTGTGCGAGACCAGTTGTCTGCCCCAGGTGTTGGGCTTTGATCTCCGGACAGATGGCATAGACTGTGGCCGTTCTTCTGTGCACATTTGTTCTCATTAACCATAAAGTGGTCATACATAGAGGACATACATATACATATAGCATAGATCAGCAAGACTGCTTGGATGAGCTCCAGCCTCTCCTTGCTTCTCTGTTTCTAGCAAGCCCTGACCCTTCCTCATGAGTGAGGTTAGC
>NW_010131864.1:1258-10880 GCF_000699245.1 Pterocles gutturalis | reverse complement strand
ATTCCTGCAGGGAAAAGCCTAGATAATGTTTGTGCCTGGTTAGAAAGGAAGGCAGATTTTGCTAATATTTTTCTTCCATGAGGCCCAAATTAACATTTTTTTTTTTTTAAATGTGAAGGCATCCCTTAGCATCCAGATGATCTGTTCTGAAAACAAGAGGTGTATAAATGAGAAACTTGACTTTGGGTCACTAACTGTATCAACACAGCATCTGAGAGACTGAAATAAAGCAAGAGCTATGCAGTGTTTATATAACTATCAGTACCCAGAGGGCATTTCCAGACCCCATACCCTGAGATTTGGAGAACACTTGAAGGCTTGGACTGTGCTTTGCATTCAAGACACTCTTCTCTGTGTGCTTTGTAAGCAAGAACTCTGATAAGCTTTTTCCAGTTTTGGAAATTCAGACTGCGTGAGAGGTGGGTTGTGTTTACCTTATAGTCAAGCTGGAATAGATCCAATATGATTTAATTTAAATGTCTTTGTTTTGGGTAGAACTTGGAGTTATTTTTCAAATAGAATGATCTTTCTTTCTTTCTAAACGCATGAAATGTTTTTTTGTCCCTTTCTTGTTTAAATGTAGATAACTTTATAATTGACTTTAAGCTGGGAAACTTTCCAGCAGAGCATAATTATTCTTTCCTTTTGTGCAATGTTTTTTATTAGTGCTATGAAGCTGGGCTAATGTCACAATACATAAAAACATGGAAAAAAGGAGACGTGGTCTTTTGGCGTGGGCCATTTGGAGGTTTCCCATATCAACCTAATAAGGTTAGTTCCCTAAGAGACATTGGATGTTTCCGCTTGTGGCAGCTCGCTTTGTTTAGTACTCCAAAGGGAAGACATCAATTTGATTATTGTTTTCATGATTATTTTAGGGACTTCCTGGGTCACTGTACAGTGCTGCAGCATTAGCAGTCAATTGGAGAAAGTACACCTTATTGAACTGCAGAATATTTAAGAAGGAAGAAGAGAGGGAGGTGGACGGGAGACTGGAAAATATTAGCAAGGCTCTGTTCATCACTTGCATTAGAAGTTCCTGATGTGTTTAACAAAGGGAACTTATTTTGCACCAGCAATGAGCGTGGATTGGGTTTTGCCTTGTTTGAACCACTTTGCTGTTTTGTGACTGAGCAGAAGCGAAGGAGAGGTGTTGGTCTTTTTTCTGTTGGGTATTCCCTGAACTTTAGCAGCTCCATGGAGGTGTCACGTCACCCAGTCACTCTGCAAATGTTGATCCCACCTGCTGATACCAGGCTCGCCGCAGAGAAAGGCAGATCCTGTTTCAGAGGAAGGCTTCTCACACATACTAATTCATTTACTTAATTCTGACCTTTCAAACGAGGAGCAAAATTGAAACACTGGTCATTAAGATCCCAAAGTCTTTTTCTTTCTTCTTTTTTTTTTTTCCCCCCCAGCAAAAATAAGACTGTAAAATCCCAGTGGCTGAGCTCCACACAGAACAGTTGTTCTGCTTCTTGAAATACGTTCCCTGCTGTTTCAGGCTACTGTTCCCTTCTCTTCTTAAAAGCTTACAGATGATCATTCAGGACAGAACATGGCAGTCATGCCTAGAAGCGCCTGCATTCAGGGGCTGTCTGGGTGATGCGTGTACATGCAGCACCTGAGCAATCTTTAAAACAACTTGCTATACAAAAACTGGTTATTATTTAGGAGTTATAGCTCCCGAATATTAGTTCCATAGTAAATTTTTTTTTATCTCTACTTGCTGCCAGTAGAATAGGACTCAGATTCAGGCAGATCAGATCCATTCAGAATAAACTGCCTGGCCAAGACAGAGTACAAGCGGCCTCTGAGGGCTTAAAAGGGGGTTGAGTCCCAATTCTGGCATTACTGTGCTGGTGGGCAGCTGGGGAAAGTCCTTGGAACCTTCTGTCCTCCTGCACACAGCACCTTACTGTCTATTTTGAATGGAGTGACTGTACCCCCTTGCAGGTGGGAAGCACTATGTGCTGCTGGTAGCTCTTTGAGAAAAATGAGATAATGCTCCAGGAAGATGGATGGATCATGATGGAGAAGAAACCATTTCCTCCAGAGAACATTCAGGATTGTACTTTGCAGCATCCAGTATAAACACAGGGAGCATTTCCAGTGGGAAAACAGCATGCAGTGGGTCAGCAAAGTGTACTGCAGAATTGAAACTGAAATATAAATTAATTGAAACCAAGGCTGAAGTTAGGATAAATCATTATATTTGCATAAAATCTGTTTTCGTTAGATGTGATATATGTGCCCTGAAAGTGCTATCTGTAATCCTTTGCAGAAAAGTATATTATGAGATTTGAATTTACCAGTTCATGACCTTTTGGCACGTTCTCTCGAGGGGCCCTTTACCGGTGTGGCAACAAGGAGGAGATGACCTTGAGCACATCCGTTTCCACTCATCACAGCTCATTCAAAATTCTCTGTTTTGTTGTTAGCATGGAGAACTCCTCATGCTGGCATCTGGTACTGGCCTCGCACCAATGCTTCCCATCCTCCAGTCCATAACAGATGATGAAGAGGATGAAACCTTTGTAACTCTTGTTGGCTGCTTCTCTACATTTGAAAAAATTTATTTGAAACCTCTTCTCCAGGATCTGGCTAGATACTGGAATGTCAGAATATTTTATGTCCTAAGCCAGGTAAATAAATGGACAAGAAGCGCGTTTGTGTGAGGGTGCTGTGTGCTAGGTGAGCCTCTGCCACCTCTGCCTTTCCATGAGCGTGATCTAATTCTTTCCCAGTCATCGAGGCTATGTTGTGATCCAGTAGCTGCTTTTCTTAAATCTACTACATATTCTCACATTGCTGCCAGTCTGGAGAATTTCAGGGAAGCGACTGTTGCTGCTTGTCCCTCTTTGCCTCCTTGGTAGCTGTTCTGTCGGGATGGACCCACTGGTTCGTAGTCACTGGTGATTATTCCACCCCACATCAGACAGTTGTTGCTGCACCTAAACATTTGTGCAAAGAAAACCTGACTTTGGGAGACTCGCAGCAAATAAACTATTTCTTCTTTCCTAGAACCAGTGCCTTAATCTGTCCTCATCTTCCATTCATTGCTCATGGCTAGAGCTCTCTTCTAGTGTGTTAGCACCAACTTCCCAGCAATTATTTTTCCCAGCTGACCCATTTTTAAACTTCTTAAAGTTGTTTCCCCTTCTGTAAAATTACTTTTTCTGCCAAATCCATGGGCTGAGGGCATACCTCTCAGTGGTCTTACATTTTGAGCCGTCTTTTCATTTCCATTTGGTCCCAAAGTTGCCTGTGTTCTGCATAGATTCGGTGGCTGAAAATTACTTCCCTTAGAAATGAGGAATCGTTGCAGGGAGGATATAGAAAGAATTATTTATGCTAAGAGAATGAATCCCATTGCATTTTTAGTCTCTCAGATGAGTCATTTTTTGTGTGTCTCATAGCGGATCTGCCTCATACATTATGTTCCACATATGTCCTTGGCAAGTTGAGACTAGGTATAGAGAAAAGTACTTGTGACTTAGGCCCCCCTCAGCTGCTCTACAGGAGCGTAACCAGTTGTCGTCTCTGGTGACATAGCTTAAATACCCTTTTCAGGACAGGGCTGTCTCAAGAGTGTGAGGAGGTCTTGAAATTCAATCAGTGAAGGGCAAGAAACCCACCTGACCCCTGTCAACACTGTCTGCCCTGCGTGTACATCTCTCCCTTTCTTCTCCTCTCTTAGCAGGTTTGTAGTCCATCACTGACTTGTGCATCCTCCCTTCTAGGATTAAAGATCTGTCTGTCTCAGTATTTCACTCTGCTGCCTGTCACCATCTGAGCGCCTTCTGCTTCTCATGAATAGCAGCAGGGGATTCCCCACTGGATCTAACAACACGGGATCTAACACTTCTCATGGGATCAGAGCTGTGTTTGGAGCAGGGCTGGCTTCTTGCAGTTTTGGTCGAGGGAGATGGGACTGAAAGAGACTTGGGAATGGGAGAGGCAATAGAGAGGAATAGGCTTGGGACTTAGGACTTGGGAATAGAAAAGGTGCGCTGGGAAGTGGTTCTCAAAGGAGAAGGGTCTGCAGCATTTATTAGCGATAGTTATGCTCTGGTTTTTGTTCAGTCCCCTCTGAGTGGCCAGGTCCCGTGGCAGGGAAAGATTTGATCTGGGCTTTGGAAGAGGAACGCAGCTCTTGGGAAGGGTCACTTCTACCCGGATGGAGCCACAGGGGTGAAAAGCATCCTGTGCAGTACTCTGAGGGGAGAAGGGAGGTCTGGCAGTGAGCAATCAGTTGTCCTTTTTAACATGGCACACTGCAAACCCTTTGCCTTTTCAGGAAACTTCACTGGAAAAGCTTCCTTGGAGCTATCGGGAAAACACCTACATTGGTCGTCTGAATGAAGACTTGATGAAGACAATAATAAATTCCTGTCGGAGAAAGCCATTTGTGTTAATCTGTGGCTCTTCCACATTCAATGAAGATATGAGGAGGTATTTGAAAGCTGCAGGAGTAGAAGAAAATTCCTGTTTTGTCTTTTAGCGGGGTATTCCTGACCTGAGGAACCTTGGGACAAGCCTTGGACATCCTTGTTTCTCTGCAGACATTGCTCAAAATCGGTCATCTTGATAGACTGAGTGCCTTGTGCATATGCTTTCATAGGCCTTTGGATCAAATACTTGTCTCTAGTATGATTCTCACTCTTCTGAGTGTTTTAAGGACCAGGTGCCTCTCCAGAGTGGCTGCTACTGTCACTAACACCTCAGGGAACAGCATGTTAATGTTAATGGAACTCTTCACATGCAGTTTTGAGAGAGAGATCTCCTAAGGGTACTGAAAAGCATCCAGGTTTACAGCTCTGCTGTGATATGAAGACCAGTGACTTGCTTTGCAGTCTGTGTTAGTCTGCAGTGGTACTGTGCCCAGTGAGATGTCCAGAGGAGAGATTTAATCCTCGGGGAGAAGACTGCCTGGCTGAGGGAACAGCAGAGCACTGGCTGGGCAATCTGGAGTCCATGGGGTTCATTTTGGTTGTGTCATTAAAGATAATGACAAGGTGATGCCAGACAAGTCACTTCAACCTCTTTGTGCCTCAGTTGCCCTCTTATACACTAATACAGAAGAGAAGGTACTGATCTCCTCTGAAAAGAGCCTTTCCAACCACATAGGTAAAAGGCTATACGTGGAGATGGAATTATATGTGATGGCCAGTGAGGACCTAGGCAGGCTCTCCTCCTGCCCCAGCACAGCCTGCATTGCCTGCCCTGACCCTCGACCCTTGTAATGCTACCTGGGGAGAGAAAGAGCGTGTCCTAAAACTGTGAGAAAGCCTGCGGGTTGTAGCTGCTATCTGTCAGGGAGGATGGTTGTTTGCTTTCCATGTCCCCTTAAGTGTTGTGCCCTGGTTCATTAAACTGAGCCTCTTGTCAAACAAGCAGATGTTTTCTTTGTCACAGGACTCCAGGAGATGCCCAAGGGGTGCCCTAAGCATACAAGAACACCCCCTGAGGAATGAAAGCTTCACGGGGTTTTGCTGGGGCACTCGTCTGGGGGGCAGGGGGCAGAGCCAAGGGCCTGCCCTGGGGGATGGCAGCTCTGTGCTGCCTTGGCTCAGCACCCAGTCTGGGCGCCCTGGCCCCTTCCTTCTCTTTCGGTCTAAGATGCTGCTGCCTTTCCTCTGGGGTATCTGCTGTCCACTCTTTTACCTTCTTAGACCATTGTGTTTACTAACTGCACCTGGAAATACAGCCTTTCTGCACACCTTTTGTGTTTTCTGTTCATTCCCAGTTCATCCTGGGTTGGGGTTTCCCAGGCTGTGACAGTTGCTGATGCATTATCATTCATGCCTCATTTTTCACCTGTATTGAGTAGTACACCTTACACAAAGGAGCTGTAGTTTAAGAGTTACTCAAAATAAGCAGTGTGAACTAAAATGATGTCTCTGATCCACATGTTGGGAGGAAGTGTAGGTTCCGCTTGTATCAGGGTGGTTTGTCTCCAGCTACCAAATGCCTGGAATTAATCCTGTGTAGCTGCAGCTTTTATATTAACTTCATCGGAGCAAGGGCTGACAAGAAAGCCTCCTTCGTAACCCAAAATAGGGTTCTGGCTTTTAACACAGAGAGATCCAGGGAACTTGTCCACATTCAGTGCAAGGTAAGTGCTCGACACCCATCCAAACCGTGCTTCACCCACCGTAAGAGGCTGGTGGAGGCGCTTCTGCAGTGTGGGGCTGGTAAAATGAGGAGTTGCTTTCACTGGCTGCTCTCCCTACTTTGGCCCTAGCTGGGAACATGGAGAAAATATTTTCCTCGAGTATTACATGCTCAGAAAACGTTACTTACATACCTCTTGCGTTAAACATTCTGCCTTTCTGAGATTTTGCTAAAAATCCACCCAACCTTTTTGCGAAGGCCTGAGGTAAAACTTCACGCTTGCCTCGGAGAAGCGACGACTTTCTGTGTGAAAGCTGAGACTGTTCCTTTAAACGCAACCCCAATATGTCTGGGTATTTCAGCACATATGGGCCACGATGCTTAAACCCTTCCCAGCTGGTCCGGCCGTTCTGCCGCGAAGCCTCTCGTCTTTGTTCGTGGCTAAAAGGGAGGGTGGTGAGAGACGGAGCAGGCTGTGAAAGCCGCGGGTTGCAATCCTGCAAAGGCAGGCTGCGGGCAGAGCGGGAGGAGGTGATGCACGCTGAGCCGGCAGCCTGGCTCGCCACGCCGGAGGGGCTGGAGGGGTCTTTGCACGACATTCTCCATGGGGGAGATGATGTCCTTGGAAGTATGAGCTCAGAGGGTCTTTTAAACCACCCGGAGGCACTTTGTTCTCTATATTCTGCCCTTCTCTCCCTTCCCCCTCTTGCCCTTTGTCATTTCTCAGGCTGGCTCTCGCACGAGTCCCATCTTCCCAACCTGTCCCCCATGGGGACAGTCCTTGTCAGAGGCTTGCCTGGCGCTCCTGCGAAGGCAGGGACATGGGATGGAAAGGCAGGATTTTCCCTACCAAGGAAAGAGGAGAGGTTTCCCTCCCTTTGGAGGCCTGGGAACTACCCCGCGGTGGCAGTTTCACGGGGAAATGGTGGCGATGCTGTCGACTATTGGGGATCTGTGGAGCTAGAGGTCCCTGAGCTCCCCGGGTGGAGGCAGCCAGGGCGGGGGATGGCCCCCTGCCTCTCCTGCCAGGGCAGGGGGGTGCTGGCAGCATGCTCCAGTGCTCTGGCTGCCCCCCAGGAAGCCCCCACCAGCCGTGCAGCGCTTTGCCAGGGACAGGGGCTTCGCTTTGCTTCCTTTCTTCTTCCTCATGTGCAGCCTAAATACCTTCTTAATTTCATCTCATTATTTCCTGCCTAAATAATTCCCGTTTCTCCTGGGGACCGTATTTAAACCTTTGATCTTCTCTGAAGTCTCACAATCCCGATCACATTCTTTCTATTTAAATGAATGAAATGTCTTTTTAACTCTTGATTTATAAATTTGCCCACAGAGGAACAGAGGCAGCACACCTTGAGAACACCCGAGCCAAAGCACCCTGGCCTGATCCAGAGCACCTCTAGCCAGACCTCTGTACGGAAGGACCTGCCTGGTTCCTCTGCCCATCCCTGCCACATCTCATCCTCCTCCTGCCTCTGTCCGCTGCAAGGGTGAAGGACAGACACCCTGATGTCCCCCACCCCAGCTGGGCTCAGGATGGTGGGCTCCTGGCTGGGGTGTCCTATGCTCCCACCAGCCCTCAGCATGGCTCCGGTGAGGCCAGGCAGCAGGGAGAGAGCCTGTACAAATATTATTGTTGTTGTTATTACCCATAAATATATGCAGGCACTTAATGACCTTGGCATGGAGCATTTCCTGGGGATTAATGACCAGTTGGCATTAATGGTCCTTAGCTGCACCTCGGGCCATCAGCTCCTCCCAGCCCATCGTTAATCCATGGGAGATGTCTCAGGCATTGATCCTTATTGCTTAATTAATAAATGCAACTTGTCTCCCTGCCTGAGATTTACAGATACTCGCTGCTTCTTTCCCCGCAGCTCTGGAGGTGACTTTTTTAGCACAGGTCCCTCACGCCGGGAGACCCTCGTGGATTTTTGTTTCCTGGCATTTATCCAGGTGTGGGTTACGGCAGCAGGAAAGTCTTTTCTCTCGCAGGTGGGAGGGAAGGAACTGAAATGCTGCTGGGTTTGGGGTTTCTCCGGTGAATGTGGCACGGCACGAGGAGCACATCTTTCCCACCAAACGCAAAGGCTTGGTTACCTTCAGCCGACTGCATCCAAGAGCCTGTGTGAAAAGGAGCGTGAGCCGGCGTGGAAGAACATGGCAATTCTCTAAGACCTCAGCAGGTTCTATAATAATCAATGGTTTTTTTGCCTGTGAGTCACAATTCACCTCTAATCTTCCTCAGGGGAGGTGGGATTTGCTGTCTTTAGTGCTCACGACAGCCACTTTCACGGGCTGAGCATCCCGCCGAGCCCGGGCACTCGCTGCAGGGATGCTGACCCGGCAGCCAGTGTGGAGGTGCAGCCGTGTTTAAACCCCACTCCATGTTTCTCTAGCCTTTACCACCGGTTGGCTTTGTGCAGCAGGTGCTGCAGTATAAATCACGTTAATTCCTGAGGTGCTTTTCCGTTGGTAAGTCTGAAATTCCCATTTTGGTTCGCTGGCTCACCTGGTGAACTAAATTATTTTCATAGCCCCTTAAGGGCATATTGTCAGCCCAGACTTACGGCCGTTATACACCATACCTGAAACATTAATATCTCTTCTAAATATAGTGTATTGACAAGGTATCTGGTATAGTGTAAATCCTTGGGACATTTGATCCAGATCATTAAAACCGAGTGAAGGAAGGGAAGAATAGATCAAGTTACCTTGCCGCTCTTAATTCAAACAAGTGATGAATTATTCATTCCGCTATTAATTCGACAGTCCTCCTGCTTTTTATTTATTTCTCTCTTTATTTATTCTTTTCCTTCCAGATAGACAGCTCCAAAAAGATGCTCGGACACCGGTGAGGGGACACCTGCCTGCCAGAGGATGGGGTGCACGGGGGCGGGCTGCCTGGCAGCGCTGGCTGTGCTCTGCCGGGCTCTCGGGGATGCTCCCAGCAGAGGTAAGAGCCTGGTCCCAGCTCCCAGTGGGGACCTGATGGGCATCTGTGGTCTCCGGGGAGGAGAGGGCTGTTTGTGCGTGCAGTGGTGGCTCTGGGCTGTGCGCAGGTCCCAGTCTCCCGTGCAAGGAGAGGGTCTCCCCCGGCTTGGCCTGGGGAAAGGAGCTGGGATCTACAGCAGCGAGCACGGGACACGGCCGCACGCTTGAGTTTCTGCTTCGTGCTTCTTTTACTGAGGATTGCAGGTAGGAGTTGTCCTGTTGTGGTGTTTGCTGAAGCCTTTGTTAACTTCTGGAGTTGCATATGCCTATATAAATGTGCACACACACATATATATATGTGAACGTATGTACACACATGTATGCTGCTGTGCATGTGCTAAGCCCCTCGCCTTACCTGGATAAAACACCCCCGGGATGCAGGGCAGGGTCAGCAGGCAACACCGTAATTTGGGGGGCAGGGTGGGCCAGGTCAGCCCAGGAACTCGGTTAAGGAGCAATACCTGTCCCCAAAACGTCAGGGCCTTTCTCCCAAAAGGGCTGCATCAGAAATCAA
>NW_010131864.1:0-1227 GCF_000699245.1 Pterocles gutturalis | reverse complement strand
CCGCTGCGGGAGCTCCTGAGGGGCAAGCAGCCCCTCCCACGGGCTCCACCCTTGGATATTTATTTCAATAACATTATTCCTTTAGGACCAGCCTCGTATTACTTTATTGCCTCTCCCCAGTAATTAGCAAGGTGATTTTAGATCTGGCCACTTCTGTTGCTTTTGCCAACACACGCACACGTGTACAATGCCCCCCGCCCTGGTTACCCGTTTGCCATGGTGCTGCATCACAGCCATCCGCAGGACCCCCCCCACAGGGAGGTCACTGCACCAGCGAACGTGATGAAAAGCAGCGCACGCTGCCTGCCTATCGATTTGCAATATACTTGGTCCAGATTGATGGCAGCGAGCGCCCAGCCTTGCTTGGGAACCCGCACATGTCTCCCGGGGGCCACACAGGGTCTGCATCCCCCCCAGACATGATGTATGTGCCCGCTGTATCCGCCCCTTCACCCCAACCCTGATCAGACCCAGGGGCAGGTGGCAGCCACCCCTCCTCCCCAGCCTTATTTTGTACTAACCATGCCTCAGCATAAAGATTTCATTAGAAAATCGATCCCTACATGCATAACTCATTGTTAAGCGCGTCAAGCCCTTCACCCTTATTTCTCCCAGCTTGAATTCACTGATACCACCGTTATACGGAGGGAGCATCATCAGCGGGAGGCACAAAGCCAAAGGGCTGGGCACCCAGGACACTGGCGAGGCTGGAACCACTGAAGGATTAAAACTCACTCCCTACTTTCCTTTTTCCCAGCAAGAAATAGATGGGGACACTGTGCCATCACTGTCAGGACAAGATAACAGCCAAGCCCTGCTGCAGCCATGCCATGGGGCAGCACAGGGTGGTGGGGGGAGAAGGGGACAGTGGAGGGATGAAAGGTGACAGAGGGACACGTGTCCTCCAGTGAGAAGGGGTGGCCGAGCCCCTCGGAGGTCTGCAGGGTGCTGGTGTTTTCGTTGTGCTGGTGGTGGGATGGAGCTGGTGCTGTCCACCCCATCTCCATCTTTTTAGGCTTCCCCTGGAAAGGGGACATCACATTCCACCTCTGTGTCCCCCAGGTATCAAATGCGGGGGGGTGCTTTCAGCACCCTCTGGCAATTTCTCCAGCCCCAACTTCCCGGGGCTGTACCCCTACGAGACGGAGTGCACGTGGCTGATCGTGGTGGCCGAGGGCTCTTCTGTCCTGCTCTCCTTCAGCCACTTTGAGCTGGAGTATCATGCTG
>NW_010131863.1:0-22710 GCF_000699245.1 Pterocles gutturalis | reverse complement strand
ACATGGATTTGACAGTTGGACCACATGGCAGATATGAATTGGCTGGATGGTCACACCCAAAGTGTTGTGGTCAATGGCTCAATGTCCAAGTGGAAGCCAGTGATGAGTGGCATTCAGTGGGGTCAGTACTGGGACCAATGTTGTTTAACATCTTTAGGGGATAGATGGACAGTGGGATCAAGTGCAACTTCGGCAAGTTTGCCAACGACACCAAGCTGTGTGGTACAGTCGATACGCTGGAGGGAAGGGATGCCATCCAGAGGGACCTGGACAGGCTTGAGAGGTGGACCTGTGCAAACCTCATGAAGTTTAACAAGGCCAAGTGCAAGGTCCTGCACGTGGGTCGGGGCAATCCCAAGCACAAATACAAGCTGGGCAGAGAATGGATTGAGAGCAGCCCTGAAGAGGACTTGAGGGTGCTGGTAGATGAGAAGCTCAACATGACCTGGCAATGTGCACTTGCAGCCCAGAAAGCCAACCATATCCTGGGCTGCATCAAAAGAAGTATAAGCAGCAGGTCGAGGGAGGTGATTCTCCCCCTCTACTCTGCTCTTGTGAGACCCCACCTGGAGTACTGTATCCAAGCTGTGGAGTCCTCAGCACAGGAAGGACATGGACCTGTTAGAGCCAGTCCAGAGGAGGGCCATGAAGATGGTCAGAGGGCTGGAGCACCTCCTCTATAAGGACAGGCTGAGGGAGTTGAGTTTGTTTAGCCTGGAAAAGAGAAGGCTCTGGGGAGACCTTTTGGCAGCCTTCCATTACTTAAAGAGGGCCTACAGGAGAGATGGGGAGGCACTCTTTATCAAGGAGTGTAGTGACAGGACAAGGGGTAATGGCTTTAAGCTGAAAGAGGGGAGGTTTAGATTAGATACTAGGAGGAAGTGAGTTTTTTTCCTGTGAGGGTGGTGAGGCACCGGAACAGGTTGCCCAGAGAAGTTGTGGATGTCTCCTCCCTGGAGGTGTTCAAGGCCAGGCTGGATGAGGCTTTGAGCAACCTGGTCTAATGGAAGGTGTCTTTGCCCATGGCAGGGGGCTTGGAACTAGACAATTTTTAAGGTCCCTTCCAACCCAAGCCATTCTATGATTCTATGATCTTTTATTTCAGAGTCTGGAAAAGTAGACCTCTAAAAATGTTTTTTAGAACTAGCTGACATCCATGTCGCATTTTTCAGGTGATGTTTCACGTTGACAACGGTGCAGGCCGATTCTCTGCTATCTATGAGCCCAATGCACCAGGCAGCTTGTGTGACGGACAGTGGCACAAGGTTCTTGCAAACAAGATCAAACACCGTTTAGAGCTGACTGTGGATGACAGACAGGTGGATGGTAACAGCCCAAATAGGGCTTCAACCTCAGCAGACACAAATGACCCTGTGTTTGTCGGAGGATATCCTGGTGAGCATTTAACACACAAATGATATTTTACTTATGCTCTAGCAACACCGCCTTGGTAATGGCTGAAATGCTATTAGGACTAGTATGCTAAAGATGATGGGTGAGACTGTCCAGGTTTGTATCAATTGGCATGGATGCTCATTTCTACATCCAGTTGCATTTTGGAAGAAGTTCAGCAGCACCAATGGACTCTCACAGATCCCCCTGCCCAGTTTCAAATGTAGGCACTGTCACATAGGAGCAGGCACACTTTCTGCCTTCTGCTGCTTCCACACACACAGTCTCGCTAATAAATCTTTCTGTTTAGTAACACCAAAATAGTTATGTTTCAATAGTAACAGCATTTGGCAATTTTACATTTAACTTAAGAATGCCAAATGTAAATTTAACTAAATAATTCACATGTGCCCTTGGGAGGGGACATGTGTGTGTGTAAATCAGCCTGTAAAACCTGAGGGACTGAGGAATGTGGACAGCAGCTTGCACAGAGAGGTGAGAGGGCACGACCTCTTTCTGATTAATGCCTTTGCTCGTGGTCTGGTAGTTTTTAAAGGAATAAAAAAAATATCCAAAATTTGCTTCTCAGTATTCTGGAAGCCCTCAAGAACACTTGTTTCATGCATAGGTAACTCAGCAGGATCTAGAACTGGGCTGAGCTCTATAGCTAGCTTCATCTTCCACTAAGCTGATAATGAATGCTAGTATTCATCTGTCACAAGCATTAAGTTTATGTAATAGCAGTTTACTGTCTGAAAATAAGTTAAGATATTTGCAAAGTGCCGATTTTGTTGCATTTATAATAAAGTTCCCCTCTAGCTTGTAAACAAAAAAGCTAAGTATGTTTGCAGTGTGTATTTGCTCTACAGCATACCAAGGTCAATGGCAAGACACCTCTTGAGTTAATTCCTAAATGATTTTCTGGAAGTTGTTTTTCCCCCATTCTAATATGTGATACAGTGCATCCAAAAAGCCTTCTCCCTCAAGCTTCAGAACATTTTCAAAATGTTCGTAATACTGAGACATGAGAGTTTTACTTCAGTTGCAGTGACTATTAATAAGGACCAACAACTGTGTGCCAGAAGGAAAACAGCTTTGTGGCAGCCTTTTGATAACAAAACAGGATTCTACCATAGAAGCTAGCACTAAAGAAACACTGCAGAGGGAGTTACTATCTCGTTCTGGACTGTATCTCAAGAGGAACATAGCAAGAGAAACAAATGGAAGTAACACTGCAATCTGTACAAAACAAGCCTACACATACATCATGTTGAAGTGGGATTCCTGAGTTCAGCCACATGGCAAGTTATTAAATTATTTAATAAACCTACATGCACATTTAAACACCTCACACTTCTCTTGCTGTCGAGTCTAGGTCATCCAAGATTTGTTTTAACATTCCCAATATCTAGACAGCTTCATCACAGATTTAAAACACAGTATCATGGGATTTTGTAAAATCAGTAAATCCCTGGCTTTACTATCAGCAAGGAAAAAACCCCCAAAAAACCCAAAAAAAACCAAACAAAAAAAAAAAAAAAAGAATGCTTGAAAACTCTCAAAACTATTCCTTAAACGACACTTGAAGTCCATGCTGAGGAACTGTCTTTCTCATGATGTTAGGGGTGAGAATTGCATCCATTTTGGCCTTTTTTTCTCTGTTATTCTGTGGATAAATAGCTTGAGGAGTCAGAGATCTGCAGGACTAGCCCGTATGCATCATACACCATTTGTAGGTAGCAAGCTGCTGTTTGCCCGTTTTCCTTAATTTCCTCTATGTCACATGACTGAGTTATATGGTTTACAATGGCAGTTTAAATGTGTTCAGATTCTGCCACTGTCATGCTAGGACAGGAAAAGGAAAGAAGACTGGGTTGTTACCACTTACATAAGCATTTATCACATTCACTCATAATGTTTGTGTTTTTTTAATAAAGAAGATATACAGCAAATAAAACATTAATATATTGCTGGGGACATCTATTCTCCTGCAGGACTCTCAAAGAACAAATTTAAGTATCAACTCAAACTAACATAATTCCTTTTGCCTTTTTTTTTTCTATCCTTCAGATGGTGTGACCCAGTTTGGGCTGACCACTAATATCCGTTTTAAAGGATGTATTAGATTTCTGACGCTCACCAAGGGTACTGCTAAACCTCAAGAGATTAACTTCAGCAAAGCTTTGGAGCTGAAGGGTGTTCAACCGCTGTCATGTCCTGCAAACTAACAGTCATTCAGCTGATATGGGTCTGTTTATATAAGCACCTCAGATTAAAAAAAGAAAAAGAAATATATACATTGCATTCATAATAAAATGTCTTTATGCAAGTATTTGAGTAGTGTTGTTGTATATTCAAATGACTATTTCAAGGTACCTCCCAAGTATGCAAGAACTAATCCTTTTCCCCTGGCACCTTCATTAAGGGAGTAGAGCAATAATTTTTATCTATCTCTTTCCTTATAGCTTGAAATGGAAATGTTTCATCATTCTTCTGATAAGTGAAACCACATATTATGCAGGGTGTTCCTTTACTAGGGAACTGAGAATCACAGAATATCTCAAGTTGGAAGGGACCGACAAGGATCATCAAGTCCAACTCCCTGAAATGCTCCCTAAATGCTTTTGGTGAGGTAGATCTGTGCACTTGTGTTCCTTTAACATTCTAAATAAAGTGCACTTGTGTGCATGCACACCTCTGTCCTTCTGTGCTTCAAAAAGTTTGCTTTGATCACTCTCAAAAGCTTCTAGAAAATTCTTCTGACCATAATATTTACCGCGCAAATCTTACTGAGCAATTCAAAATTTTATGTGCTCTACATGGCTGCTGTCATGCTACAACCATGGCACCTAGTGCAGGGAAGGAAAATGTTACTGCTTGCTTAATTTATTTGGAATTATTGAAGAAAATCTGTTGCACCTAAAATTCTGTTATATCATTTCAACAGCACTGTATTTTGACAGAGGTTATGCTGTTTGATGTTGGGAGATGCAGTCTGTAATGGAAGGAGTATAACCAGGTTCTGTCACTCACCTGGAAATTCGATTTTAATGATCCTTAAATAAAGTTTGATACTGCCCCTCTCTCCAACTACACATGATATTGAAGTTATACGTAGCAAAATTCATGAGCCAAGTTTCAAAAGGAAGATGAAATCTGACACATCCATTCTGCATTGGAGCAGAATGGAGGTCAAGCAGGAGAATCCCAGAGATTATTAGGGTGGCACATGTTGCTAATCTGTACTGTCATCTATTTAATTAAATCCTTAAGTAAAAGCAGCTTCCAAAGTCAGGCTCTACTGCTTCTGCCTGCTGCTGTCAACTTGTGAGGAATTCTGAATGCAGCAACCACCCCAGATCTTCCTCAAATAAAATTTAGAGTGCTCTGTGGATGGAAGTTCAAAAATAGAAGGGGAGAGGAAAGTTGCTTCTTAGGTTCACACTAAAATGCCAGATGCTGGTGATTTTCCTCAGTGATTTGTATGTTTTAGAGGACTATTAAATCATCACCAAAGTGTGGATTATCTTCTCTACGGATTGTTTCAAATTGTTAAACTCTACTTTTGCAAAGGTTGTGCTGGGACATGCAGAACATACACTGTACAAAAGTAAAAACAACTACCTACACAAAAGAGGAAAAACAACAGAAAAAAACCTATCAGTAAGGTAGCACAACCACACAATTAAAATAAAAGGATTTTTTTCTGCCCACAGTGAGCCTTGAATACATTTTTTCAGAATTTCTGGCTTTACTAAAAAAAGGCTAGCTGCAAAATTTGTGCATAGGCTATCTGCAAAATTTGTGCTGCCAGCGAGCACTCCTGCAGGAGTGCTTTGTATTTTACAAAAGGCCTCTTTGGCTTGCAATGTTTCTCTAAAATGCCATGGAAAAAAAGCACCTTTACACTGGGAAACTGACTTCAGCAAGTATGCTAGTTTTCAGTTGCAATTGGCCCTTTAATATTAACAGTTAGTGGCTGTGCAATGTTACACATATTCAAAGTGCCAAGAATTAGTAAAGCATGCATTTGCCTCTGAAAAAGCCTAATTATGGGACATGTACCGTCTTACTGTAACTTCTACATTCTAGTCCTACTAACAAACACACTGTAAATTATTCATATGTTTCTATTTCATTCTTTTTATGTCCGTTGTATTTACCTGCTCTCATCCCTGTAATATTTCAGGATAGTTTGAGCAGCTCAAAAAAAATAGTCCGTAACAGTTCAAATATAGTTCAGCATTTCCAAAATTATTGACAAATACGAACAATGAAGCCCCAAGACTTTTCTGCAGAGGGATGTATGTTACTGTCATGAACTTCGCACAACACACAGAACAGCCAAGCTGCTCAGCCCATTATACCCACAGGCATTACCTAGTTTAGACACATATTTCCTAGCCTCTAGGTTCTATTCAGCATGTTGGATTCTTTTTTCACCCACGCTTGCTTGCTAAGTTTGTTGGTTTGGGGGTTTTTTTTGGACTTGAAGACACAAAGGATATTCAAGCCACTGAGACTAGAGTGCCATGAGTTAATACTGTGCCCTGCCTCTGAGGCAAGAAATTGCCAGTGGTTTGCTCAGTGCTGCATCAGCAAGTCCTGCATATAAAGATGCCTTTGCCTTTGAAACAAATACTGGAGTTTCTTCATAAAAGAAATGGAAAGAAAAAAATAAAAGAGAGAGGCCTTTATCTTTGCTCTGTTGAATTATTTGTCCCTGGCATGGCTTTCCAAGAATGTGTGGATCAGAGCAAAAACAATAAAACAATGCACATTATTACATTTCTTGAACTTTTGGGTGGAAAGAATCAAGCAGCTGCTGTCCTCTGCTAAAGGAAATAAATTCAGTTGGCTGAAACAGCAGCTACTTCAGCAAATAACCAAGCTAAAAGGAAACAGAAAAACCTGCCTAATTTGTTTTTGTAGATCACTGAGCTGATGCACCAAGTACTGTTAGTAAAGCTTTCTGCCTTTGAAGATTCAGCAGAGCATCTGGGAATGATCCCAGCTCCCTATTATTACATTTTGACATACAACACATTAATAAATAAAATTTCCTGAAAATAGCAGATTATGAGCCTCAGAGCCATATGCAAAGTGTTAGAGATTATGTCACTGCTGGCTGTGCCAGGAGTGATGCAACTTCCCAGTTCAAGACTGCAAACTAACATACATCTACAGAATACAAGTATTTAAACCCTTATTTTGGTGAACTTTTTGCATAGAGAATGTTTTTGTGTACAGATTAAATGCTGTTCACTGCTAAACTTAAATAAAACCTTCATATCCACAAGTTTTGAAAAATTGTGTTTAAGATTTACCCTGTTGATTGAGGTCACTTTTAGGCATTTATGATGAACATTCACTCTGGAACAAATCCTTCTTCATCTCTAACTTTAGGCAAACTGCTATGTACAAAAAAAGGCTATGTTTTCAATTTTAAATACAACCAGTGTTCAACTTAGACTCTTTTTATAAAAAGTAATTTACTTGTTTTTTCTATCAAATCATACTTTCAGCTCCTCATAGAAGCTTATAAAGGGCAAAACATTTTGCTGGCTTAGTATTTTTCTTTAGAATGCACAAAAAAAACTTAAAATGCTTAAGAATCCAAATTGTTTTTCCTGTCTCTCTTCTAACTTAGAATGCCAGCTCCAGCTTTCCTTTGTTCAGCTATGGAGCTTCTGGGAGATCTCAGATGTCTGCTGAGGGGTCTCTCAATACATGCAAGTAAAATTTTTCACTGACCTGTGTCTGACCAGCAAGGAAAGTGTATGCCATACCTTTCATGAGAACACATCTGCTGAAGGACCCCCAAAAGATCCCTATCACCACATACACACTAGTTTTCAAACTTTTAAAGAAAACCTTGCAGTTTGCAGCTGTCTAAGACTTTATGAAATCCTATAAAACTATTCTGAAAATATTCTATGCAATGAAAAATGTTATTTTCAAATCAATTTAATGAGGTACTATACCTAGACCACTGTATTTTTAACCTAAGATTTTTTTTTCTTTATATCATCTGTATTTCCTAATGACAAGCCCCGACCAGTTCTTCAGTCATCCATCAAGTCTTACAGCATACATATAAGCTGAACTTCTGGTGTAAATATGTAGGAAGAAACAATACTTTCACTGTTTCATCTTCATAAACAGACACAAAACCATCAATACCTTTCTTCAAAATAATTCCTTAAACATATTGCTGATGTGTCACACAATGGCATTGAAACAAACCCCCAAATTTTTCAGTCTATGTATTTCTATGCTGTTATTCTTCATACTCTAGAGTACAAATAGTTTCTTCAGGTACCTGAAGTTCCAGATAATTCCCAATATGATGCATCTATTTCAACTCCAAAAACCAAACCTTTCCATTTCAAGTTTAGTGGACAACGTAGCATAAAATGACAGTACTACAGAAACTAAAATATCTAGTTTAAGCAAAGAAAGAAAATCCTAGGTGAAAATCTCCACCAGTCAGTGCTCTTTTATACTTTCATGCTCCCATTTGGACCAACATCAGAACCATTAGTCCAAATCTAACCCAGCCTCCCAGTTTTACCTTGGCTATGAAGTTACCTACTTTGAAGAGAACCGCACAAAACTTTCCTAATGCTAGAGTTACCTGCTTCTTCCCTTCTTTTTCAAAAGGATATTTGAGTACAAAATTAAACCAATGGTTTCTGCTTGCCCTGTCTTTATTGAACACTCTGTAATAACAGGAATAATGAAAGTAGATGTCTAGAATTTAGAAGACTAACTTTTATGATATATAGCATTATGAAATATTCTGCAAAGCTGAATAATGTGCTGTGACATCTCCCCTTTTAATCATAATTTATTTTGACAACTTTGGTACTTCTAGTTGGCACAAGCAAGGAGAGATGACTGGAAGTTGAGGCCCTAGAGCAGCTAAATTTCTTGTGTTCTTCATTATGAATCTGTACTGCAATATAACATGAATTTGATTTAAGCAGTCAAGGGTCTCACTCTTTCACTGAGGTTCATGTGAAGAGACTGGCTCCCTGAGAGAGAAAAAACTGCCCGTGTGGATGCCCATCCCTCTGCATTGAGGGAATGCAGCACGCAGAGTGACATGGGCTCCTACATCCCTCAGGGGTATAAGGTTAGGTGGAATAAATCATGGTCCTTTCCTCCACAACTTTGAATTATTTGAAGTTAGCGTCTTCTTAAGCACTGAGATGCCTGGAAGTGTAGACAAGCCTCAGACAGCATAGACTGATATCTCTAGAGTTGGTATCAGTTTATCCCACCTGAAGATTCAGGAAAGATCCAAATACTACAAGTTATTCTAGTATTTCTTATTTAGCACCTGTTCAAGCAACACCTCTATTTCATTCCTCTTTTAAAAATTCTATGTTTATTTTAAATTTGCTTGTGGGAAAGTAATCACTCCTCTTATTTTTTTTTCCTTGGCTTTTTCTTTCTCTGCCTTGTGGACAACTATGTCCAACAACTGAGGTGGGAATAAATCTTCAGCTGAAAAGAAATATTGCTGCTTGGAAACAAACCATGTCATGTCTGTTACTGATATACCCATTAGACTACAGTTGTTACTTCAAATGACCAGAGGAAACAACAGGCTTTCATTAACCATATCTGCAAAAGCCTCCTCCAAAGCTCTTCTGGGTCTTACTGCCCCAGAATCTAAATTATAAGCCTGATCTATCAACTGAGACAGCAGGGCTGCATGCCCAGACTGTGCCAGTGACCAACAAGCAGCAAACTTTGATCACTCCGGAAGGTGCAGACAGGCCTGCTATCACCCTGAGTGTTCTGTTTCATTTCACGCCACTGGTAAAGCTAGCACTGCTGCAGTTCACTATGGCACCCAGCATTAGGCTTACACTTGACTGAATACAGCAGAACCCTAACTTAGGGAAAAGCTTCCAGATCCAGGTAATATCAAACATCGCCAGATAGTTTCTTTTCCACAAAGAAACAAACTCCCCAGTAAGCCTGAGATGCAAGTACAACCACTGATATCTTTGTCAGAGAGCTGCAGAAATTTAACCTTATATATATATTTTTATATCAGAAATTAACCTTATATATATATTCCCTCAAGCCCGTTTCTGTCTGCTAATGGCTGTGTTATTGCTACCATTCCGTCCATTTTGACAGTCTGAACAAATCTCCCCATTAAGTAGTAGAAGGTTTAAAAAAGGAGGTGAATTTGGCTGGAATAGCTGATCAAATTGATTGAGAATTCACTGATACTGAGGCAAGTAGGATAAATCTAAGTAACTTCTGACTGCTCTTACAAAACTGCTGTCTTGTGGAAAGTCTCAAGGTGTACTGCATCTCCCCCAGACCACAGACAGCTGGACAGAAGAGCAAACTCCCCAGGCAAAAACACTTGCAACAATGGGTTGCCCTCAATTATAAAACCTAGCTCTCATCTGACACTGCATACAGCTGGTGCACACTGAAGGAAAAGGTTACAACATGCGAAACACTGAAATCACATCTACGTACGAGATCATACGTTCATACGGCCAAGCGGGCAGCTCTGAGAAGGAAATAAGCTGGCCAGGCGTGGCATCACAGCAGGGCTGAGGAAAGCATTGCTACAGATGGCCAGACACAAAATGACTCACAGTGGTTTGTTTCTGGTTTTTCTCATGTAAATGAAAGAATGAAAAAATGTACTGTAAAATTCTGCTCAATGTTGTATACTCAACGAGCAGCTAATGATTATGGGTACAGGTAAGCTTTTCAACAGTGTTCTGGAGTTTTTTGGTTTTGGTTTTCTTTTTTTTCCTAAATTATTATAGACCAGAAAATTCTACACTGCTTCTCACACTACTAAGCTGCTTAGTGTCCATACTATAAAGGAAAAAAACCCCTGTATCCAGACATTATGCTTGAAAACACAAACTAAAGACAGCAGTGCTACATTACAGCTGCATTGCATTACATTACATTAAAGAAGGATTAAGCAGTCATCATTGACCAAAATCCAGCATAGCCACCTTAAAACTTACAAGGTAAGCTATTCATCCATATCATCCATGTCATGGCTCTAAGGCCAAGTCTGCAACATGCTAATATATTCAGTGCAAGACTAAGGCAGGCATGGCCACAATGCACAATCACACCTTTGTATACATCGCCTAGATGATGTATGTTATTTTGAGCCTCCAAGCAGTTTTATATACATAACTGCAGTACCAGTGTGCTCTCAAACACCAGTAGGCAGTGGCACACTGGGTTGTGAAGTCTCCAAAATGTGACTCCATAAGAGGCAGTGGATGTTCCTGCTACTTAGGAATGGTTAAAAGTACTAGAACAGATGGAGAATTAAGTTTCCCGTGTAGCTGCCTGGGTCATGGACTATTTTCTGTTCCCCCCACTAAACATTTCTGAAATTAAACATTCTTATCATTTTACTGGCATTTCCCTTTTCCATGGTGGTTTTAATAAACCATTTCTTCTTTCAGTTTGTGGTGTGACGTCTCTGTAATATCCTGCTTTGTAGTATATAACAACTAATAATTTTGACTGATAGTATTTTGTACTGACAATCTACAATTAGTCACCGTAGCAAGAACAGCAGGTTTCTTTCTTCACAGAGATACTATATTTTCTAATTTTTTAAATTCTTGATTGCAAAATCAAAACCTGTTTGTATACCTGAGTTTTTCTACCACTTCTTATGTGGCTTATTGGGGGCAATCAAGAAAGCAAAATAAGTCTTTTCCTGTACAGTGGGGGATACTCTTGAAATAGATGTCGATAGGCCTAGCTCTAGAGGAAACAAGTCTTGCAGCACAGAAAACTCCAAACAACCAAAACCCCCTACCACACAGCAGAAAGGGCTTGCAGAAAGGGCCACCTGGTTCATCCTCTCCTATTTGCAAAGTGATGGTGTAGCCAGTAATTCCCTGTTTGTGTTTGTGCATGAGGTTTGTCCAGTGATACTGCCTTTCCCTAACAAGCATCAGCACTCCATGCCCATACTTGGCATGTGTCCTGGTGTGGGGAAGACCAGGGAGCTGAGGAAGAAAAGCTGAGTAGTTTAGCAGAGGAAGAAGAGCCAGGTATCTTATATACCTGCAAGGATTCTTCAACTTGTCCTTTTTAAATTTAGTTATTCCTACTTCAGAGAGATTTCTCTCTCCTGAGCCAGTTCAAGACAGCAGACACTAACAGCACTTCAGCTGTGTAGCTGGCCAAATGCAAGCACACTTCAAGATAAGGGCAATTTTACAGTCCTGCTTCATTTATCAAACCTGACATGTACTACACATTATGATTTCCATGTAATGGTTTGACTGTAAATTTACCCTCAGCAAGATCCTTTTATATGCACTGAAACTAATTTACCTCTTGCTGATCGAGTCCTAACTTGTAATTTGCTTAAATGCAGAGCCTAAATTGACTAAATCAAATGCATTTGCACAAACTCAATAAACAGAACCATTACCCACATTACCCATTGAAATAAGCAAGTCTCCTAAGAGCATCAGATGCTTCCTTACAGTGGAGGAGTTGGCTTAGGAGCCAACCACCACTCCAGCTAATGACCATGTTTCTCTCTCTCTTTCATTAGCCCGTCTGAGGCCTCTAATATTTTTTTCCTCCCTCTAAATGGAAGTGCAAGAAGCATACATAGCTTTATCAAGTACTGCAACCAAAGCAACTAAAGCTCATTTTCCAGTGTAATGAAAAGGAACCAGTGGAGAAAGATACATTTGAATATCCCTGTTAATGCACACATTAGCTAAGCCATAGCCATCCTTAAAGATCTCAACCACCTAGCACACTGTATTCATTTGCAGAGAAAGTCATAAAATTATTGAAGCGCTGTGTCAGTACATGTTTTTTATAGCAGTGCAAATACAGTTGAGTCATACTGATCTGCCTCAACTCAGTGCTTAGAAAGCGACATTGATTTGCAGTTGCAAAGTAACCATTTAAATGCCATTAGAATGCATTCAGCCTCTTAATGAAAGGATGCCCAAACAGAATCCACCCAAAAGGGATGGAAGACTCTGTCAACTGCACTGCAACCTACCCTGAGTATTTCACTAGTATAAATTTATTTCAGTGCCTTTGTAATTTCAACATAATGGTGGCATTAGCAATGGAAGCCAGCATCTAGTACTTTACACTGGCTTAATAAAACCTGCATTGGAACATGTTTGTTGAAAATAATATCTGAATGACACGTGGTGCACCACACATACCAATAGGTGTTCTAATATGGAGAATTATTACTGCAGGGCAGTGCTGCTACACTAAGTATTCTCACTAGAAGTTACTCGTATGGGTACAGCTTCGAGCTGTGATGCAAGGGGGGTTAAGCAGCAAAGTTCATTCTCAGTTAGTCTCAAACTGTACTTCAAGTATCTAGCCACCATGAGGGGAAAATAAAGTGTTACTAAAATTAATAAGAGCATACAAACATTTTTTGATGATATGTATAAAATAAATATATAACCAGAACTGAAAGTCTTCAACTAGAAGACTAATTAGGGGACAACTGACAAATTAATACAAACAATTTATAAAATGTAGCATATATGGAGTACTTATCTTTAAGATGCTTTAGGAATATTAACTCATACATTTTTTCTATTAATAGTCAAAAGTCATAATTTGGGCTTACTACAAAGAGCACACCTATGGCAAACCCATAAAAGTCAGGAAATTAAGTTATCCAATGCAATAACTACACCATTCTCTTTTACCATTTCTCCTTTGAAACGTCTGCCTTCAGTTTCCTCTGTGTTAATTTATATCAAAAATCAGTAAGCAAGACTCTGTTGTGGTTTCCAAAATAACATGTTAAAGAGTTATGTACAAAAGACAGATTTTCCTTGGACATGCCTGAGTAACTGTGGTGCAGCTTCATATAAGTTGGCCCTGAACAGTGACAGCAATAATAAGGGAAGGGTGTCATCTGACTGAGAAATAATTCTGTACCGCATGGGGTCTTGACTCTCCCCAGTGTGGGTGACAAGCACATGAAGGGTCCAGGAATTATCAGTGCTTTGCAACAACAATTATTTTTTTTAATATTTCCATCAAGGATTAGTGGTGGTTGATGCTAAACATGGGGATCTGGAAGCTTGTAGGATGACTGTCAGGTGAGAACACGTTATCACACACTCTCAGTAGCAACATCAGCAACTTGATGCAAATTCTTCCTTGGTAGTAGGAAAAGTTGCCAAAAGGCAACGCTTCTTACAAACATTTGTGTATGTGGCCAGTGTTTTGTGTGACAGGTCCTCACTCTACAACTGAGATTAAAAAAAAAGAAAAAGGGACACTGAACAGGCAGGCAGGCAAGGGAACAGGGGGCAACATGAGGGGCAAGAGTGAGTGACAGCAGAAAAAAACTTTAAGAGAGCATTTCTTCAAACAGCAGCCACCAAGGGAATTCTGCTAGCTGGACTGATATTGCAGATATCTAAAAAACTAAAATTAGGACTTTTGAACGCATCATCTTGTTTAATTTGCTTGCTAAGTTAAAATTTGCTATGTCTTCCCTGCCTAAAAATGGCACATAAACCCAGATACAACAGCTCAGGCTATTCAGCAAGATTCTTCACCGGTAAATATGGAAGAATAGGATTTCCAAATACTGCAAATGGAATTAAGTTCCTGGATATGGGTCCTGGCATTTTTATAAGACGTTTTAGAAAATGTATTACTTTTCTATATCTTATTTTCATTCTTTATATAGAAATTATAGTCCAGTAAGTAGTATACTAGAATATACCCACTGGAATAGGTCCAGGATTAATCACATCTTTCACACCCCCCAGTCTAAAAGATTTTCAGTTCTGGGTTTATTCCAGTTCAATTAGGATAGCTTGGGCACTGAGGGAAATACATGTATTTCCTGAGGAAATAAGTGATGCAAAGAACCAGTAAATCCATAAAGAAAGTCACAGCAGTGACTTTCCTTTAATTCCAGTGCAGGCAGAGGTTTATCGAAACCCATCAGCAGTTGTTCCATCCTTTATGGAAAACCAATTACCAGCCTCAGAAGTCCTCCATCTAAAACCAACTCACCTGGAGCACACGGTGTGCCATAGATCTAGAAAACAAAAATGAGCTGTAGTGGTCTAATCACTTTCTTTTCTCCTCAAGAGTATATTCCACTGGCATTACCTTGCCTATTAGACACTACAGAAAGTGCTGTGTGACCTACAACTACACTGAGAAGCTGAAAATTGCTAATGGCGCAGATGCCGTAGCCATGATGCACAGGAACAGCAGTGAATAGTATGAAGAGGTGTCTGTGTGGACAACACAGACTCAGCTGAGACCCCGTACATGCACAGCACCCATGTTACCAGCTACTGCTGCTATTCGTACCAGGTAAGATGGGGCCCAGGCGTATCTCCAGAAATCATGGTCTCATCAAAGAGATGACATAGCCAGAGATTTTCAGGGGGTTGTTCATACAAGGGATGCTGTGTACCATTTCTTCTTTCTGGACCGCTGTCAACACTGTGATTAGCACTCTGTCACCAGCTGCACAGGCTCTTCAAGCACATGGACATCTCATAACAGTCTAACCTTATATTACATAAAGGTGAAATATAATCTCAGATTCCTCTCTCTCATTGCGGGAAGACAGCTGCCAGCCAAGTGTCTCTAAAGAAGGCCTACATACCTAGCAAACTGCCTTATGCTTGCACAGTACAGAGTAATGTCAGCTTAAAAACCAAGATGAATTAAACCAGTCCAAGCTCTCTCTTTCTCCACGTGCCTTCCCTCGAAACTAGACATTGTTTTCTACAGCAATGAACAAGAACTTACATAGCAAAGGTGTGTGTTGTTTTTCACAGCAGTTAGACATACACATATTGTCAGTCTGTCTCTTGCTGATCTGCTTATTGTTAGTGCCATTTCAAACTAATAAACAGAATAAATATTCATCACTCCCTCCCTTGCCTTGAAGCCCATTTAATGCAACTGGAGAGACAAGTGCGTGGAAGCCAAGCATTGTAGCAATATAGCTAAAATCATTCTCTTCATACGGAATGAGCAACTGCATTAAGGAAAGGGGTTTTTTTCTAGTTGGCTTCTTTCACTGTAAGGGAGACAACATTTTGTCATGTTGTCTTCAGACCCAATTTGAACAGGCTGATGAAGAACTACTGTCCCTTCAAAGCAACAACGTAATTAGAGGAAACTCTGTAGAATCAGGAACGGCAAATACATTTGAAGCAATTCACTATGAGCAAGATTCTAGTCAGTAGCAACCATTTTAGTACTGCATCTCTAAATTGCCTTCTTGCAGTTCACTATCACTCTGTGCAGTCCCTCAATTTTGTTCCAAAAGCTTGTTTAAAGTAATGCCAGATGACAAAGGCATAAGTATGGTATGTACAGCACGTGTTAAGCTTGTCACAGTGCTTCTTGGGAAGCATCAGCATCTGGATGAGGACTGACCTGTGCAGCTGGGCGCAGTGCAGGGAAGCATCCTCCCCATCTGTGAGGAGCGAAGTCTGTTTTCTTCCTCCCCTGACAGCAGTTGCTAGACCGTTCTCCCCTTCCTAATTATTAAAAAAAAAGTCAAATACTGTTTAGCCCTTTCACAAGGAGGGGAAGAAGGGCAAAAGGTCCTTCCATTGATCTGCCCTGGAGAGAGCCTCTACCAGTGCCAGTGATGACACACTCCTGTCCCTGTCCATCCCCACTGCCTGTCACTCCTGGTCAGTCTCGCACACTGCTCGCCTGGAAAGCTGTTCTCCTTGGTTGTTAAGTGGAGGGAGATAAAGGTGATATGGGAGCAGATCAATGCTCTGGGTCATTAACCCCCTTTATTGCCCCATAATATGGAGATTTGTCTTTCAGGATCAAAATGATCAACACTTTTGCCATGTCCACCTTCTCTGTCACTGAAGAAACACAATGAAGCGTATCTCCACCGATTTTATTCGAGGACCCAATGCTATGTAAAGGTTTTCATATTCAACTGAGGACTGTGACTGTCTCTAGATGCCCAGCTCGGGCACAGCAACAAGTGCTGTTTAATAAAAAGCAAACAAAAGAGTTATACACACTCTTTTGAACACTGCTCTCCTGAAAAATTAAGTCCTTTTGAGGTGCCCCGTTTTGGGAAACAAGTCAGCCAACTGTAATCACCACTCACATTTTGCAAATTCAGCCGCAGTGTGAAAGATGGATTTGCTTGCTATCACAGTAAGGTCCCCTGCTTCATTTATCTGACATAAATTTCTCTGTATGTCAGTTTGTATTAATATCATCATATTAGCTATCTTTCTCTAATATTTCTGCAAAGAGACTAACAAAATATACTCAAGAGCCCAGTGGAAGGGCTACTTCGAATGAAGTAAATAATAATGGAAAATAATAAACTATTTTCTGGATGCTATATGTACAGAAGTGAAAGTTTGGAACAATTCATTAGTCCTCACATCCAATTATTTCAGTTTAAAAATAATTAAATTATTTTCTAAAGAGGAAGAAAGTTGTTCTGCTGTAATAGGTAGTAACGAGTAGTGGCTTTTTTACTGCTGCTGCTGCTGCTAGAAATAACATAAATATATTTTTAAAAGAAAAGAGTAAGATTCATCAAAAAAATAGAGCAAATAAGTCTGTAAACAATATCTTTTCAATGCTTCTCCTGTGTATGTTAATATTTTTTGTTCCGTAGAAGACTGAACAAGTGAAAATAATTTTCTTCTTAATTAATTGGAAACTTCGTTTGAACGGTGGCCAGAAGACCAAACTTCATGTCACCTTACACTGAATGTGTGTAAGCTTACTGTAGAGAGAGTTGCATTATAAGCACCTGCTATCTCATAACAGGGACACAGGACGAACACTACATAAGAGAAAACATAGTGGGTCAGATGTTACCAGAATAAAACTCACTTCAGTATACTTTACATTTCTAGCTATAGAAATAGCTACATGGCAGGTGAAGGACAGGAACACTTTTGTCGAGCAAGAAAGATTAAATGTTTCAGATGTACAAGTAATGCAATTATGCTTTTCTCCAACTGCCTCCCTACACAATTTTTGGAAGCTGTGAGATGCTACTAGAACCCTTTATATATTTGTACATCACATATTTCATCACTAAAGTGTTGGGTTGGACTTGATGATCCTTGAGGTCTTTTCCAACCTTAATGATTCTATGATTCTAAAATAGAATTAACACATAGAGCAGCAAATAGGGTTATCTGCCCCACTTCAGTGTTGTAACAAACATACCAGATTGTGAGCTGGAAGCAGAAGTTGTTACGAAGTTCTCTATGGTCCCGTACCCACAGAGACTAGCGGGACAGCATCAACTACATCAAGAAGAAAAGACAAGCAATTTGAATGCTGTAGAGCCTCCTCAATAGCTTTGGCTTACAGTATAAATTTGAATCTCAGAAATTCCACTTAATATCATATCAGAAACATCCTTTACTGACACTCCTTTAAGATGTTTCATGGTTGATTTTCATGCTGGTGCTCAGTGGCACCAGGTGAGAACCTCCATATTAACAAAAAAAAAATGGAACTATACATCCGCTCTCTTCCCAGATGCAAGTCAGGGCATCTCAAATGCAGAATTAAAGGCTTGAGCAGCTTTTATGTCTTTAAAGAAATGGCAAATCCTTATGTGAATGAGTTCCAAATGCTTGAATAGAATTTTTTTTTCTTACTTCCCCCCCTTTTTCTTCCTGAAGGATCTAAAAGGACCACGAAAGGTGCAGAGTTGGCAGACATTGGCAAATACTGTATTCATAAGGGAAATTTTAAAAGCCTGGATAAATGTAACACTCTAACTCTTGTGGTCACTTCTAAGCAAGCTGATGTCTCGAAATCTTTGCAGAAGGAAGTTTTCAGTCTCAACCTGTATCTCAGCTCTTTTTCATAAACAGAAAGCTGTTAACTCATCTCACCCTGAAGTACAATTGCAGCAAGACCACATTACTGCTAGAAAGGGTTATCAACGGAATCCTCTGTATTATGGCTGCTTCACCCAGCATAAAGTTTTCCCCTAAACTGCAAGTAATAGATCCTGTCCCTATCTCTACCATAACTGTGAGAGTCTGGTAGTTCTCAGTGCCTCCACTGGCCCCTTGCAGCTCCTTGGAGGCACACAGCTCAGGAGCCCTGCGAGGACCGTGACTATACCAAGGACACATCACTCCAAAGGGCCGGTGTACTCAGCTTGGCTCTCATCTTTCCCCTGACACCACTGCCAATATAGTTCATAATTTTTACCAGCCTCCTCACTTCTTGGACTCTGAGGCTTCAGCACCCCACTAGAACATGGGAATTGCCACTTTCAGTCAGGCTCCATCTACTCTAACAGTGTTCAGAGAGCAGCCACAGACATAGCAGTGATATGTTGGGTTTAAGGAGACTGAAAAAACCTTATCATGGGCCCCACGGACAACTCAACTCAGCCATAACTCCAACAACTGCAGAATGGCTCATACCAGCTGAACAAGCAGAAGGAGCTCTCTTCTGAAGCTTCACCAAAGCACATACAGCAGACTCTCCCACAGACTGCCCTCGCCTCTCACATTTCCCTGAGCTATGGAAGTTTTGTATAGAAGGTCTCCATCTCCTTGTAAAATTATTATTCCTATTGGGGCATACATATAACCCAAGAGAATTTATGAAATCAGAAGAAAACCTTCACCCACCTCTCCCAACTGCTTCCATTGCTCTCAAAGCTTTTATCCCAGAACACTTCTTGGTGCTTTCTGCCAGCCCGGTGCACCCCACGTCTGTGAGGCTCTGAGGGAGCAAGGAGGGCCCCTTCTTAACAGAACAGCTGCACCAGCCTCCAGCTTCTACACATCTCTCTGAAGAGGTGATCTTGTTCAGCTTGCAGCAAACAAGGTATGACACGAGGCTGCTGTCGCTTCCATCTGAACAAGGCAATATTCAGTCCAAGCCATGTAACAAGCCAGTTCAAATTTCCCTTCATTTGCTACATCATCAGTGCCTTGTATTTACATCAATATTCAATTTCAGATGTTGATAGATATTGATTTGTCACTGTTCAGTTTCACTGAATGTTCCCTCCTCCCTGTGTTATAAAACAAGGAGTGGGGATGATTCATTTTGCATTACATTTCACAGCATAAATCTTTGTCTAAATCTTTTTCTGCCCTACAGAACTGAGACATAATCTCATCTTCTACAATGCTGACCAAAGAAACCTAGAAACTCACTATGCCATGCAGGCTATTCTAAGTGCACACTTCTGAACTGCAGGGTAGTATTGATATTTGATCAATACAGGTAGGGGGTTTGTTTTTTATTTGCTTTTAATAGATTTTGCTAGAATGCATCAAACTGTAGCTTTAGAGATAAGGGCACAGACCTTTTGAAAAAGTGTCAATGTTTATAAAGTGTCTATGTTTACAAATTGCTCGACCAGTTGGTTGCCTCCAGCTCCCAAAGACACTCCAGTATGATATAAAAAAGTATTTTCCACATGCCCACTGTAAAAGCTAATGAATTCAAATTTTGTGAAGTTTTTTTATCAAATTATGCCAAATTTTGCTAAATGCAAAGAGAGAAAAAAAAAAAAAAAGAAGGTGCTATAAGAATAATTAATTGACTGCTTGCCAAGCAGTCTCTCATTGTTTAGGTCTCATTGTTTAATGAGCATGGGGAATCATGCTCTTGTCACGGGGATAGGGATGAACCACATACTCAGAACTAAGTTCACAGTTCAACACGTCCAATATAAGGAAGGCAGCACATAATATACTGAATTCTTGAGAAACTCTGGACCATAAAAGTTAGAACTAGCACTTCTGTTCCTTAATAAACTTCAGTGAGGCCCCAGAGACATTTAGGTTGAATAATTCTGCTTACTTCACATTTTCTCTTCTTCTGATATATGACTATTCAACTTTTTCTGTTTTTTTCATAGGCAGCTAGCTACACTCTGAGGACAGTCTGAAGGGGAATAACAGCAAGCTACTTCTGGGGGAAGGGACAGAAGGAAAGGCTATATTATGGAAAATCTGCAGGGACCTCTACTTTAGAAACAGATTTAATAGTCCTCTCTGAACTTTGCACCAAATTGCCCTCAGTCTTCTGAAACTGCTGCACATCTCCCAGCTAAACCAGATTTCTACACTAAACATAAGGGTAAAATTAGGGATCTGTACTGAAGACCCAGCCATTACCATAACTTCTGAGATTAACATCTGTACCCAACACTGAAACCTACTACTTCTTGTTCTCAAACCTCTTTCCAGAGGGCAGACAGGAGGTGCATTGGTAGGAGACCAATTAAACAAAATGAAGCCCAAAGCAAGTAAAAGATGCACTGAAACATGGTAAGCCAAGTCATTCCTGACACTGTAAATACTTAAAAGTGATACAAAAGGTCAGAGGAGAAATAAATTAATAGCTCGAGACAAGATCACTTATACCTATGCTGTTTCATTCAGAAACTAATGGCATTTGTGGGAAGTATGACACAGGTGAAAAAGGACTTACAAAAGTCTGGGTAATTACAGCAGTTGTTTAACATTTCTAGGCAGGTCTTTGGATGATCATTTAAATGAAAGATGAGACAGCATTAAAGGCACAGGACTGCTGCTGGTTTGCCTTCTTTGTAAGCCTGACCATATTGAATGCCTGCAGAAGCTTAACTGTGGAGGTATGATGAGGACCTGCACACAGCTGCCCCTCTGCACTTGCACAGTGCAGCTGCCTTCAAGGTCACAGGGGTGCTGGAACACCACGGATGGACTGCAAGATGACAAAAGGGATGGAAGGAGGAGAAAGAGAGAAAACACAATCATCTGGGAAAGAAAAATAACTTGTTTCTGAATGAGAGGGACACAAAGAAATACTACATTAGGATTCAAAGAGTCCAAAAAGGGAAAATGTTTCATTCCATCAAGACTTGTTTTTCTTTTAGAAATAGTAATTAATAATCAAACAGTCATGAAGCAGAAGACCAGTGTCAGAGCAAAACCTTGACAAGAATGCCAACAGTCCGAGACTCAGCTTCCGAAATGTCACCCTGAGGTACCCCACCAAACCACACCCCTCCCACAGGGACAAGACAGGCACAGTACTGACCCTCCAGAAACACACTCTTCTCAGAAAGCAGCCAGAAGGCAAGCATTCATTTCACTCTTGCTCCTTTTGGTCCTCAAGTAGGAGCAGCAGGAACCCTTGGGGCAAGCTCTTGGTAGGGGCAGGGATGGTGACAAGCTTTTCTATGGTTTCAAATGTGACCCTGAGTCCCAAAAGTGAGCTGGTACAGAGGAGAGGTGAGCCCGGGAAGCAAAGGGAGTCTGGTTCAAAACTTGCACTGGCGCTTCTGATGCAGCCTGTAAGGACACAAAAACCTCCCTCTCCAGAGGCACCGTAACTGTTTGCACAACTGGGTGGAGGGGGAAGATAAAAATAAAGTACTTTGCTAACCAATAAGCACAGAAATTATAAAATGCCATCTAGGGAGCACAGTTCCACCTGCTTTGGTTTACCAAAGTGCACCTTGACATAAACTGGCATGTTGCCGTGGTGTCAGAGCCCCAGACACCTTTTCTTTACCTGAACTCTATGAGAGAACTGATGTGCTTTTGTGAACAGGGACTTACTTCAGCCAGGAGTCCAACAGAGATTGGCTGCAAAGCTTAAAACTGTTTAAAAGGTAAAGAAAAGCAGAGTTGCCCACAGGTGGCAATCATACCTCTGGAGTAGCACACATTTTCCCTTCTAATACCTCTTGAGGTGTTAGAAGAGAATAGAAAGGTCTTAGAGCTGCACTGACATGGCTGAAACAAAATTTACATATACATACATTTATTATTAGTAGAGCATTCAAAGGCAAACTCCCCAGGGATCTGGACACTCTTTAACTCCCCTCCCTGTGTGCTGCACACTAATAGTGCAAAGGCGCAGGCCAGCGCTGCTGACTACGGACAGTATCCAAAACGCCAAGGGCGGCAGAAGCCTCAGCACACATACCCTGTTCGCTGCAGAAGGGAGAAGACAGGCCGCCGGGGAACAGCTCGGAGATGAGAAATAACAGCGGTTCCTCACGGGCCTCTGCTGGGGCTGGGCGAGACCTGGGGCAAAGCTCACCTTCTCCAAAAGACAATGATTTACTAGTATTTATATTGCGGGGAAAACAAACCAAACAAACAACACAACAGGGGGAAGGCATTATCAAACGTTCTGCGGCTCCCCTGTTCAGCGGGTCCGCATTTTGCGGGGAGGCGAGCTTCCTGCGCGTACGCCGGAGCTCCGCGGCCGGGGCGTGGCGAGCGGCGAGAAAGCGGCGGGACCGGCACTGCAGAGCACGGTCCG
>NW_010131862.1:16791-19956 GCF_000699245.1 Pterocles gutturalis | reverse complement strand
TGTGGCCTCGAGCCCCGGGGACGGCAGCGTGGGGAGCAGAAGGAGCAGCCCAAGGGATGCGGGGGCCACGGCGGATGCGTGCTGCCTGTGTCCCTCTGCCGGGAGCCGTGTGCGGACGGTGGCGGGGAGCCCTCGTCATGAGGCGGGTCACTGAGATGCTGATTCGATGTTGTTTGTGCTAAAAAAAATAAATCTTCTGAAGCTTGTTGGAAGAAGAGGGAAAATAAATCAGCGTTGGGGGTGCTGGGCGGAACTATGTGTTTTGTAAACGAAAAGCAGCTCCATCAGGTGCTCTGCAGGCAGAAGTCTCTGATTTCTGCAGAAGTTGCAGGTATTCCAGCTGCCTCCAGGATCAGGTCTTTTAAAAACACTGCACGAGGGAGGGAAGGGACAAATGCAAATGATGTTGGGGACCATCTCCTCTTTTCCATGTATATACCCACGCTCTCAAAGCATTGCAGCTTGGATGCTTTCAAATAAATCATGCAGTGCAGTTTGGTTTTTTTTCCCCCTTGCTTTGAAATGAAAGCACAGCACAAAACAACATCCGAACCCATCCGTGCCGGGTCTCCTCTGTGGGGCTGGCTGCTGCGTGTGTGGCCATAAACCTCGACGCGTTCTGTTGTGAAGCCTCATGGTCAGCGGCTTTAAGGGCTTGACAGGTTTATAAAGTGCTGAGTGTCCCGGCGGGACCGCCGCACTGTTTGCAGAGAAGATGAAGCGTGCCATATCCAGCTGGTCTAACGAGGCAGCGGGAAATCTAAATTAATTCAGGAATCACTTCTGGTTTTGTGAGGCAGGATGTTGTTCTCGATCTATGGCAACAGCCGATCAGAATACTCATTAACGGCAGGCATGGGGGTGTGGGCCAGGCTCTGCTCTCTTACAGAGGTGTAAATCAGGAGGCATTTAACACAAGTGCAGAGTGAAAGGGGGACCCTCAGGCTGTGTCCCTACAGACACCCTGCTCAGGGCTGGGCAGGATTTGGGGTGGAAGGGCCATTTCCTCTTGAAATGTCTGATGTCCTCAAACTGTCCCATAAAGAGGGATCATCCGCAACCAGTCCCACCTGGGCTCTGCAGGTGTGGCTGGAGGGGACTCATTTAGTGGCCCCTGGCTGCCCCTTTCTAGGGCTGTGTCCTTGCTGGTTTCCCCTCAAGTATCATGGGCTCCATCTGTATTGACCATTTGGGACCTGGGCTGGAGCCTTCCCTGGGTGCTGAAGGTCAGTTGTGTGGGGTGGGTGTGGGGGAGGCTGCTGCAGGCTCCTGGGGTGTGGGGTTGGGCTTGTTTCCAGGATGAGGCTCTTGGTGTTTCCCCAGGATCTGTCCCAGTGCTTTTGTGGGTGCCATAGGCTGAGCATTATGTGTTTCTTTACATCCATAGGGAGGTTGGTTGCCAACATGTAGTTCTTATCTCAGCTAAAAAAACCCTAAAACTAAAAAATAAACCTCAGATGATCTCAGCTTGGTGTGCAACAAGCCTTCCTATGAACACAGCCTGGGTTGGAGGGTTGGGGTTGTCTGCTGGCTCTTTTTTGAGGTCACACAATGCTGAGCTGTGGTTGCTTTTCCTTCTGTGTGTTGCAAGCTGGACTAGGATTTGTTTGGATTTGTTTTGTTTTCTCAAATGTGAATTATAATTTGAAAGGCAGAAAAATTTCTGGAGAACAGATGTTGAAACTCCTGCTTGCCTGCTCCTGGAGGCAGCCCTGCCCTGGGTCTGCTGCTGCCGCCTCCTCTCTGGGGGTCTCTGTGCTGGGGCTGGGAGGGTCCTGGCTCCTGAGGGACAACCAAGCTGTGTTGTGTGTGCAGGAGGGATGGGGATCACCGTCTGGCTAGGGAAGGGCTAAACGCTGTGTATCCCTGCACCAGAACCGTTCTCTTCTCAGGTGCGGTGGGATGGAGGTCCCACCACCCAGGTGGTGCCTGACGGATTTTTCTGAGGGTGATGGAGCAAAGCGAGGCAGTGTGTGCCAGGCAGAACAAGGCAGCAGAAGGTGTGTGTTAAAAAGATATTTGTTGTAACTGTGCTCTTTGGAAAGTTCAGTTAAACCCCCAGCAACAGTTCTGATGGCTCTGAGCAGCCCCAGCCCAGAGCTGCAGGGAGCTGTTAGCAAAATGAGGGAGGATTTGAACAGCAGACCTGCCTGCTTGGGAGCTGGGCTCCAGTTGCTGAGTTTATCATGTGGAATTGGCTTCATATTAAATGAGGATTTTATGGGAGCGATGGAGAAGGAGCAGAGCCAGGTCCCGCTTCTGTTCCTTGCCACCAGCAGCACTCAGCACAGCCTTTCCACTGTAATTTTCTGACCGTCCCCTGCTCGCTGTGGCCTGTTTCTGACAGGAGGCTGCCATCAACTTCAAAATTAATTTTCCTGGGCTGTCCTAATCATTCTAGTTGAAACGTCCCCTTGTTAAGCTCTTATTGGGACTTGGCTCTGGGGGATACGGGTGTTTCGATGAACCTGCCTGGTGTGGCAAAATTAAAACTTATTTTGGTTTTAATTTGTACTAATCATGTACTCAGAAATAAAGAATTGGTCCCCCAAGTGTTTTTCTGGACTAGAGGACCAGGCTCATTTATTCACACAGATTAATATGCTGCTTGCTAATTGTGGGATGCTGATATTAGCCATGCTGCAGCAACAGGGGCAGCGGAACCGCACTGAGCCCAACACAACACAGGTCCATCGAAAAACTGCACAAATTTGTGTTTTATCACAGTATTTGCCAACAGGAAAATCATCATTTTCAGAAATAAATCCCTTGTGTTAGTGGAAGCATTTAATTAACTTAGAAGAACACTAATTGGACATGCTTTGATCAGATGGGATATTTCTTTGATATAAAGGGCACGGGTTGTGTCCTGTGTGCCAGGTTTGCTGTTCAGACCAAGTGCAGCAGGATGCAGCGGGCTCCTGAGCAACCCCAGGCTGGGTGCTGAGCTCCTCCGCGCTCTCCTGCGTTCACAGGGGTTTTTGGGTCCTGGTGTGGATCTGGAGTTAAGGGGAGCCTGTGTTCCTCCTTCGGGCACAGCTGGAATGTGATCGCTGTGGCTCTGGGGCTGACACATCACTTGTCATTAATAATCCATCAAACCGAGATCGAGTTGCTGTGCGTGGAGTCCTGGCGCAGCGGTGCTCTCCCTGCTCTGCCCGATGG
>NW_010131862.1:15884-16769 GCF_000699245.1 Pterocles gutturalis | reverse complement strand
TGGGCTGGAACTGGAAGCAGGAATAGGATCAAAGTCTGAAGGTTCATGAGCCAGGGCTGAACCTGACCCTTTCCTCCCAGCCTGCTGTGTCTGTGGAGACAGGAGACACTCCAGAGTCACCCCGTTTCCAGCATGGCAGATGTTTTACTTTGTGCTCACCTTGGCAGACGATGGAGGGAGGAAAATCCAGAGTCTTTTTTTTTTTTTTCTTTTTAAGGCCATCCCTGCTTCTGCTGTGAGTTAGGGCAGGGAAGGCATCAAACCCCAGCCTACCCTGGGAATCCCTTTGTTAAGTCCCAGGTCTCTCCTCAGGGCAGAGCCACAGTTATCGCCACTGCTCCAGACCCCGTGGGTGCTGGATGTTACGTGTGCCCCATCACGCTCGTGTGCAAGCGTCTTTTCTGAAGGATTTCTCTGCAGCTCTATCGGCTACACAGCCACAGCTCCTTGTGCCCACGAGCACATCATATAGAACATGTACCTTGTGTGTGGGGCACCACGTGCTGTGCATACACCACAACACCGCCTCTCACCAGCGAGCTGGCAGCAGTAGATGCTCCAGTTCCAGACTGGGGAGTAAAGCCAAGACTTATCTCGGGTATTTTTCAGCTGTCACAGACCAACCTGCAGCCTGAAGGCAATGATGAGCCTGGAGGTCAAATTCACCTTTGGGAAGGGAGTCGAAGGCACATGTGCTTGAGGCAGGAAGACACTGGTGGTTCAATACAACCCCAGCACCGCAGGCTGCATTAGCTGTGTTTTGGGGAGCTGTGTCACTCCCCGCAGAGCACCAGTCCTGCTAATGGGCAGGCTGGGGCTGAAGTCACCTCTCCTCCATTAATTAAAGCTGTTGGGTGTGCAGCAGTGAAGAGGGATTGAGGAAGG